>NC_079199.1:58494207-58794207 GCF_029499605.1 Hyla sarda
TAATAAAATCACGGTAAAGAACCGCTACCCTCTACCTCTTATCTCTGAACTCTTTGATCGCCTCCAAGGTGCCCACATCTTTACCAAACTGGACTTAAGAGGTGCTTATAATCTCATCCGCATCAGGGAGGGGGATGAATGGAAAACGGCATTTAACACTAGAGATGGACACTTTGAGTATCTGGTCATGCCCTTTGGCCTGTGCAACGCCCCTGCCGTCTTCCAAGACTTTGTTAATGAAATTTTTCGTGATCTCTTATATTCCTGTGTTGTTGTGTATCTGGACGATATTCTGATTTTTTCTGCTAACCTAGAAGAACACCGCCAACATGTCCGCATGGTTCTTCAGAGACTTCGTGACAATCAACTTTATGCCAAAATGGAGAAATGTCTGTTTGAATGTCAATCTCTTCCTTTCCTAGGATACTTGGTCTCTGGCCGGGGACTACAAATGGATCCAGACAAACTCTCTGCCGTCTTAGATTGGCCACGCCCCTCCGGACTCTGTGCTATCCAACGTTTTTTGGGGTTCGCCAATTATTACAGACAATTTATTCCTCATTTTTCCACCATTGTGGCTCCTATCGTGGCTTTAACCAAAAAGAATGCCAATCCTAAGTCATGGCCTCCTCAAGCGGAAGACGCCTTTAAACGGCTCAAGGCTGCCTTTTCTTCTGCTCCCGTGCTCTCCAGACCTGACCCTTCTAAACCCTTCCTATTGGAGGTTGATGCCTCCTCAGTAGGAGCTGGAGCGGTTCTTCTACAAAAAAATTCTTCCGGGCATGCTGTTACTTGTGGGTTTTTTTCTAGGACCTTTTCTCCGGCGGAGAGGAACTACTCCATCGGGGATCGAGAGCTACTGGCCATTAAATTAGCACTTGAGGAATGGAGGCATCTGCTGGAGGGATCAAAATTTCCAGTTATTATTTACACCGATCACAAGAATCTCTCCTATCTCCAGTCTGCCCAACGGCTGAATCCTCGCCAGGCCAGGTGGTCTCTGTTCTTTGCCCGGTTTAACTTTGAAATTCACTTTCGCCCTGCCGATAAGAACATTAGGGCCGATGCTCTCTCTCGTTCCTCGGACGCCTCGGAAGTAGAGCTTTCTCCGCAACACATCATTCCTCCTGACTGCCTGATCTCCACTTCTCCAGCCTCCATCAGGCAAACTCCTCCAGGGAAGACCTTCGTCTCTCCACGCCAACGCCTCGGAATCCTCAAATGGGGTCACTCCTCCCATCTCGCAGGCCATGCGGGCATCAAGAAATCCGTGCAACTCATCTCTCTTTTCTATTGGTGGCCGACTCTGGAGACGGATGTTGCTGATTTTGTGCGAGCCTGCACTGTCTGTGCCCGGGATAAGACTCCTCGCCAGAAGCCCGCTGGTCTTCTTCATCCTCTGCCTGTCCCCGAACAGCCTTGGTCTCTGATTGGTATGGACTTTATTACAGACTTACCCCCATCCCGTGGCAACACTGTTGTTTGGGTGGTCGTTGATCGATTTTCCAAGATGGCACATTTTATTCCTCTTCCTGGTCTTCCTTCAGCGCCTCAGTTGGCAAAACAATTTTTTGTACACATTTTTCGTCTTCACGGGTTGCCCACGCAGAACGTCTCGGATAGAGGCGTCCAATTCGTGTCAAAATTCTGGAGGGCTCTCTGTAAACAACTCAAGATTAAATTAAACTTTTCTTCTGCTTATCATCCTCAGTCCAATGGGCAAGTAGAAAGAGTTAACCAGGTCCTGGGTGATTATTTACGGCATTTTGTTTCCTCCCGCCAGGATGACTGGGCAGATCTTCTACCATGGGCCGAATTCTCGTATAACTTCAGAGTCTCTGAGTCTTCTTCCAAATCCCCATTTTTCGTGGTGTACGGCCGTCACCCTCTTCCCCCCCTCCCTACTCCCTTGCCCTCTGGTTTGCCCGCTGTGGATGAAATAACTCGTGATCTTTCCACCATATGGAAAGAGACCCAAAATTCGCTCTTACAGGCTTCATCACGCATGAAGAAGTTTGCTGATAAGAAAAGAAGAGCTCCCCCCATTTTTTCTCCCGGAGACAAGGTATGGCTCTCCGCTAAATATGTCCGCTTCCGTGTTCGCAGCTACAAATTGGGACCACGCTATCTTGGTCCTTTCAAAATTTTGTGCCAGATTAATCCTGTCTCTTACAAACTTCTTCTTCCTCCTTCTCTTCGTATTCCTAATGCCTTTCACGTTTCTCTTCTTAAACCACTCATCATCAACCGTTTCTCTCCCAAACTTGTTTCTCCCACTCCTGTTTCCGGCTCCTCGGACATCTTCTCCGTTAAGGAGATACTGGCCTCCAAGAAGGTCAGAGGGAAAACCTTTTTTTTGGTCGATTGGGAGGGCTGTGGTCCTGAAGAGAGATCCTGGGAACCTGAGGACAATATCCTAGACAAAAGTCTGGTCCTCAGGTTCTCAGGCTCCAAGAAGAGGGGTAGACCCAAGGGGGGGGGTACTGTTACGCCGAGCGCTCCGGGTCCCCGCTCCTCCCCGGAGCGCTCGCTACACTCTCGCTATTGCAGCGCTCCGGTCAGATCCACTGACCCGGTGCGCTGCGATCCTGCCTCCAGCCGGGATGCGATTCGCGATGCGGGTGGCGCCCGCTCGCGATGCGCACCCCGGCTCCCGTACCTGACTCGCTCTCCGTCGGTCCTGTCCCGGCGCGCGCGGCCCCGCTCCCTAGGGCGCGCGCGTGCCGGGTCTCTGCGCCGCTGATTGGCGCAGTGGTTCTAATTAGTGTGTTCACCTGTGCACTCCCTATGTATACCTCACTTCCCCTGCACTCCCTCTCCGGATCTTGTTGCCATTGTGCCAGTGAAAGCGTTCCTTGTGTGTTCCTAGCCTGTGTTCCAGACCTCCTGCCGTTGCCCCTGACTACGATCCTTGCTGCCTGCCCCGACCTTCTGCTACGTCCGACCTTGCTTCTGTCTACTCCCTTGTGCCGCGCCTATCTTCAGCAGTCAGAGAGGTTGAGCCGTTGCTAGTGGATACGACCTGGTCACTACCGCCGCAGCAAGACCATCCCGCTTTGCGGCGGGCTCTGGTGAACACCAGTAGTGACTTAGAACCGGTCCACTAGCACGGTCCACGCCAATCCCTCTCTGGCACAGAGGATCCACCTCCTGCCAGCCGGCATTGTGACAATATAGTTGGGGTCACTGAGACATGGCTGGACTCATCGCATGACTGGGCTGTCAATCTGCAGGGGTTTACATTGTTTAACAAAGATAGAATGAACAGAAAAGGTGGTGGAGTATGCACATAGTGGGATTTGAACCCAAGGCCCCAGCGCTGCAAGGAAGCAGTGCTAACCTCTGAGCCACCATGCTACCCTTAGCTTACATCTAATATCCACGGTTGCTAAAATGGACAGAGATGTCAGCAGAGAGTACCAGAAAAATTAGGCATGTACACATGGATGAAAAATTAGGTATTGTCGCTGCCGCAGCTGTAGCAGCGGCCATAAAAATAGCAGCACCATAACAAGTGCAGCAGCAGAGGCCAGAAAAATTAGGCATGTACACATAGATGAAAAATTGGGTATTGTCGCAGCCGCAACTGTAGCAGCGGCCAGAAAAATTGCAGCACCATAACAAGTGCAGCAGCAGAGGCCAGAAAAATTAGGCATGTACACATAGATGAAAAATTGGGTATTGTCGCAGCCGCAACTGTAGCAGCGGCCAGAAAAATTGCAGCACCATAACAAGTGCAGCAGCAGAGGCCAGAAAAATTAGGCATGTACACCTGGCTGGAAAATTTGGTATTGTCGCAGCTGTAGCAGTGGCCAGAAAAATTGCAGCACCATAACAAGTGCAGCAGCAGAGGGCCAGACAAATTAGACATGAACACATGGATGAAAATTTGGTATTGTCGCAGCCGCTGCTGTAGCAGTGGCCAGAAAAATTTCTGTTTGTTTCGCCAGGCAGAAAGTGCCCTAAAACATTGCGGCTTGAACGCTAATTGGTGGCGGATAAGTCACGCAAGTCATCCAGCATTCAGAGTTCAAATACAGCAGCGTGTGGACCATTTTTAGGCCAAGGCAGCTCATCTGATCAGGCCTTGTTCAGTCAAATGTATCGCTCAGTGTCAGTCCCTTCGGGATCCATCCCTCATTCATCTTAATAAAGGTGAGGTAATCCAGACTTTTTTGACCAAGGCGACTGCTCTTCTCCGTGACAATACCTCCTGCTGCACTGAAGGTCCTTTCTGACAGGACACTTGAAGCGGGACAGGCCAGAAGTTCGAGCGCAAATTGGGATAGCTTAGGCCACAGGTCAAGCCGACACACCCAGTAATCAAGGGATTCATCGCTCCTCAGAGTGTCGATATCTGCGGTTAAGGCCAGGTAGTCTGCTACCTGTCGGTCAAGTCGTTCTCTGATGGTGGACCCCGAAGGGCTGTGGCGATGCGTTGGACTTAAAAAGCTCTGCATGTCCTACATCAACAGCATGTCTGTAAAAAAATCCTGTCCTTGCCGGCGTGTTCGTTGGAGGAGGAGAAGGATTACTTTCACCTCTTCCCCTGTTAGATCCCTGTTGTGCTGTGACATGACCATTATACGCTGTGTACAGCATACTTCTTATTTTATTTTGGACCTGCTGAATCCTTTCTGCCTTGCTGTAATGCGGTAACAATGCAGGCACTTTATGTTTATACCTGGGGTCTAGTAGCGTGGACACCCAGTACAGGTCGTTCTCCTTCATCCTTTTTATACGAGGGTCCCTCAATAGGCACGACAGCATGAAAGACCCCATTTGCACAAGGACGGATGCCGAGCTACTCATGTCCCCCTTCCTTGTCCTCACTGATGTCAGGGAAGGTATAATCTTCTTCCCCACCACGGGAACCAGATAGGTGACAAGGAGCACCCTGGGATGCCTGCTGTGGTTGGTCTTCCTCCTCCTCTTCAAAGCCACATTCCTCCTCTGACTCCTCTTCCTCACAATCCTCTTCCAGCATTGCCACAGGTCCAGCAAGCGATGCTGATAAGGCTGTTTCTGGTGGTGATGGTGTCCACAACTCTTCCTCTTCACGCTCATCTACTGCCTGATCCAGCACTCTTCGCAGGGCACGCTCCAGGAAGAAAACAAACGGTATAATGTCGATGATGGTGCCTTCGGTGTGACTGACCAGGTTTGTCACCTCCTCAAAAGGACGCATGAGCCTACAGGCATTGCGCATGAGCCTCCAGTAGCACCCCGGTCATACAAATATTCATTGATGGCTTTTTCTTGTTGGAGCGGGCGGTCGAACATTAGGAGTATTGAATTCCAATGTGTCGGACTGTCGCAAATCAAGCGCCTCACTGGCATGTTGTTGTGCCGCTGAATATCTGACAAGTGCGCCATGGCCATGTAGGAACGCCTGAAATGGCCACACACCTTCCTGGACTGCTTCAGGACATCCTGTAAGCCTGGGTACTTGAGCACAAAGTGTTGTACAATCAGATTACACACATGTGCCATGCACTGCACATATGTCAACCTGCCCAACCTCAATGACGCCAACAAATTTGTTCCGTTGTCACAAACCACCTTGCCGATCTCCAGTTGGTGCGGAGTCAGCCACTGGTCCACCTGTGCATTCAGGGCTGACAGGAGCGCTGGTGCGGTGTGCCTCTCCGCTTTGAGGCAAGTCAGTATCCGGGATGTGGAATAGCACCTGGGGAGCTGGGGGGGGGGGTGCCGGTGATGTGGAGCAAGACGCAGCAGTGGAAGAGGACTCGGCCGAGGATGTTATGGAAGAGGATGGAGTAGGAGGAGTAGAGGAGGTGGCAGCAGCCCTGCCTGCAAGTCATGGCGGTGTCACCAACTCCTCTGCAGAGCCACGCATTCCATGCTTGGCAGCCGTCACCAGGTTTAACCAATGAGCAGTGTAGGTGATATACCTGCCCTGACCATGCTTTGCAGACCAGGTATCAGTGGTCAAATGGACGCTTGTCCCTGCACTGTGTGCCAGACATGCCATAATTTCCTTTTGCACAATGGAGTAAAGGTTGGGGATTGCCTCTTGTGCAAAAGAATTTCGTCCGGGTACCTTCCACTGCGGTGTCCCAATGGCTACAAATTTTTTTAAAGGCCTCAGACTCCACCAGCTTGTTTGGTAAAAGCTGGCGGGCTAGCAGTTTCGACAAGCCAGCTGTCAGACGCCAGGCTATGGGGTGACTTTGAGACATTGGCTTCTTGTGCTCAAATATCTCCTTGACAGACACCTGACTGTGGGCAGATGAGCAGGAACTGCTCAAGGCGAGAGACGGAGAGGCGGATGGTTGAGAGGGGGCAAGGAGGGCGGCAGTGGTTGACCTGGCTGAAGATGCTGTACCAGGAGGAGGATGGCGGCTTTGACTTTGTGTGCTGCTTGTACTGACGTGTTGATCCCATAGGCGTTTGTTATGTGACATCATGTGCCTTCGCAAAGCAGTTGTGCCTAGGTGGGTGTTGGACTTTCCACGACTCCGTTTTTTCTGGCACAGGTTGCAAATGGCCTCACTGTTGTCAGAGGCAGACACACAAAAAAAATGCCACACTGCTGAGGTCTGCGATGACAGCATTCTGGTGGTAGCAACAGCATTCATTGATTGGCATCCCGTCTGGCTGACCCCGGGTCCCGATGCATGCTGTATGACTGTGCCACTAGCTCCTTGCAACGACCTCCCCCTGCTTCCAACTCTTCTCCTCCTCCTCTCTGTCTCCCCATCTGAACTTTCCCCCTCTTCTTCTCTTCTAGCGGGCACCCACGTGGCATCCAAGGACACATCGTCATCATCAACACCTTCACTGCTATCTGACAACTCAAGAAAGGAAGCAGCAGCGGGTACAACATCATTATCACACCGTACGTCCATTTGTGTAATGCTGCCTGACTGAGACATATCCCTGTTAACTACATCCTGTGGCAATAATGGTTGCGCATCACTCATGTCTTCAAACTGATGTGTAAATAACTCCTCTGATGGATCAAGTAAAGCTGCTGTGGTGCTAGTGTTGGTGGTGGTGGCAGGCGGGCAAGTGGTAGCATGAGAGCTGCCCGAAGCTAAGCTAGAGGAGGAGAAGGATGGTGCGTCAAGGTTCCGAGCGGTAGCCTTCCTCTGCCTGTCATTTTTTTGGTTAAATTTGCACAAGTGTTACACCAAATGTGATTTGCACTAGGGTGACACAATTTGCGCTGCAGGCAAAAAAACTGGCAACTGTAACGTGAACTGACAGTGACGACTGGTTTTATTTAACAGCCAAAAAAGTTTTTTTTTTTTTAAATTTGCACAACTGTCACATCTAATGTGATTTGCACTAGGGTGACACAATTTGCGCTGCAGGCAAAAAAAACTGGCAACTGTGACGTGAACTGACAGTGACGACTGGCTTTATTTAACAGCCAAAAAAGGTATTTTTTTCTTTTAATTTTCACAACTGTCACACCTAATGTGATTTTCACTAGGGTGACACAATTTGCCCTGCAGGCAAAAAAAACTGGCAACTGTGACATGAACTGACAGTGACGACTGGCTTTATTTAACAGCCAAAAAAGGTATTTTTTTCTTTTAATTTTCACAACTGTCACACCTAATGTGATTTTCACTAGGGTGACACAATTTGCCCTGCAGGCAAAAAAAACTGGCAACTGTGACATGAACTGACAGTGACGACTGGCTTTATTTAACAGCCAAAAAAGGTTTTTTTTCTTTTAATTTTCACAACTGTCACACCTAATGTGATTTTCAATAGGGTGACACAATTTGCGCTGCAGGCAAAAAAAAAAACTGGCAACTGTGACGTGAACTGACAGTGACGACTGGCTGTATTTAACAGCCAAAAAGGGTATTTTTTTCTTTTAATTTTCACAACTGTCACACCTAATGTGATTTTCACTAGGGTGACACAATTTGCCCTGCAGGCAAAAAAAACTGGCAACTGTGACGTGAACTGACAGTGACCACTGGCTTTATTTAACAGCCAAAAAAGGTATTTTTTTTTTAAATTTGCACAACTGTCACACCTAATGTGATTTGCACTAGGGTGACACAATTTGCCCTGCAGGCAAAAAAAACTGGCAACTGTGATGTGAACTGACAGTGACGACTGGTTTTATTTAACAGCCAAAAAAATGTATTTTTTTGGTTAAATTTGCACAAGTGTCACACCAAATGTGATTTGCACTAGGGTGACAAAATTTGCGCTGCAGGCAAAAAAACTCGCAACTGTGACGTGAACTGACAGTGACGACTGGTTTTATTTAACAGCCAAAAAAGGTATTTTTTTAAATTTGCACAACTGTCACACCTAATGTGATTTGCACTAGGGTAACACAATTTGCCCTGCTGGCAAAAAAAAAGGGCAACTGTGATGTGAACTGACAGTGACGACTGGTTTTATTTAACAGCCAAAAAATGTATTTTTTTCTTTTAATTTTCACAACTGTCACACCTAATGTGATTTTCACTAGGGTGACACAATTTGCCCTGCAGGCAAAAAAAACTGGCAACTGTGACGTGAACTGACAGTGACGACTGGTTTTATTTAACAGCCAAAAAATTTATTTTTTTGGTTAATTTGCACAAGTGTCACACCAAATGTGATTTGCACTAGGGTGACACGATTTGCCCTGCAGGCAAAAAAAACTGGCAACTGTGACGTGAACTGACAGTGACGACTGGTTTTATTTAACAGCCAAAAAAGGTATTTTTTTCTTTTAATTTTCACAACTGTCACACCTAATGTGATTTGCACTAGGGTGACACAATTTGCCCTGCAGGCAAAAAAAACTGGCAACTGTGACATGAACTGACAGTGACGACTGGTTTTATTTAACAGCCAAAAAAGGTATTTTTTTTTAATTTGCACAACTGTCACACCTAATGTGATTTGCACTAGGGTGACACAATTTGCCCTGCAGGCAAAAAAAAACTGGCAACTGTGACGTGAACTGACAGTGATGACTGGTTTTATTTAACAGCCAAAAAAGGTTGTTTTTTTGTTAAATGGGCACTGTCATCAACTTTATTTTTTGATATGTTGTAGTACTTATGTACTACAACATATCACTAATATACTTTTATTTATTTTTTTCACTAAAAAGGTTTAATTTACATTTAAAAACTGGCTACTGAAAAAGGACTGATTTTGGAGTGGCAATCAGTCCTTTTTCCGTTAGGCTGCACTCGCTCCTTGCCTGTCAATCAGACAGGCGGGAGCGAACGCATTGGCTCCCCGGCCACTGGCTGGGAGGCCACTCCTCCCGCTCATCACCGCCGCCTCATTGCCGCCGCTGTCCCTGCACGCCCACTGCCGGACTCTGCAGTAACTGCAAGTGTAATGAGGGAACAGGGTATGCGGGGCAGGGGGGGAGGAGGGGACGGGCTAGTGCCGTAGCGGGGGGGGGGGGGCTAGCAAAAAAAAAAATAGGATGGTGGGAGCTACCCTTTAAATTTGCACAAGTGTCACACCATATGTGATTTGCACTAGGGTGACACAATTTGCCCTGCAGGCAAAAAACTGGCAACTGTGACATGAACTGACAGTGACGACTGGTTTTATTTAACAGCCAAAAAGGTGTTTTTCTTATTTTATTTGCACAACTGTCACACCAAATGTGATTTGCACTAGTGTGACAATGAGCAAAAAAAGCTAACCAGCGGAGTTCCCCCTTTAAGCAGTGGTCCCCAACCAGGGTGCCTCCAGCTGTTGCAAAACACACGGACTGATGTATTTCAGCCCTTTGAATACTGTAGTATTTAGCTGCTTTAAAGAAAAAAAGCTTGCCAGCGGATTTCCCCTTTTATGCAGTGGTCCCCAACCGGGGTGCCTCCAGCTGTTGCAAAACACACGGACTGATATATTTCAGCCCTATGAATACTGTAGTAGTTAGTTGCTTTAAAGTAAAAGCTTGCCAGCGGAGTTCCCCTTTTAAGCGGTGGTCCCCAACCAGGGTGCCTCCAGCTGTTGCAAAACATACGGACTGATATATTTCAGCCCTTTGAATACTGTAGTAGTTAGTTGCTTGAAGGAACTTAAGTTTGATTCTGGAGTACCTCTTTTAACCAGCGGTTCCCTCCCAACCAGGGTGCCTCCAGCTGTTGCAAGATGCACAGACTGATATCTTTCAGCCCTTTGAATACTGTAGTAGTTAGTTGCTTGAAGGAACTTAAGTTTGATTCTGGAGTACCTCTTTTAACCAGGGTGCCTCCAGCTGTTGCAAGACACACCGAAGGACTTTTTTGGGTGCTGTCCTTAAATCAGATGTTACACTAGTGCTTTAGAAGTAAAATGGACCCTGAATACACCACCTAGCAGCAACCTAGCTATCGCTTTCCCTATACAGCAGGAGCAGCTTCTCTGTCCCTCCACTTCCTAAGCCTGCAGCATGTTGAATGAGGGTAAAATGGCACAAGAGGTATGAGGGTCTTGAAGGGAGGGATTGCTGCTGATTGGCTGTAATGTGTCTGCTGACTCTGAATCACAGGGTCAAAGTTTACGGCAATGTTAAAGTATAGGGGGCGGATCGAAATTCACATATGTTCACCCGGCGATGCGAACGCGAACATGCTAAATTCGCTGGGAACTGTTCGCCGGCAAACAATTCGCGACATCTCTAGTGGAGGACCCAACAAGAAGTGATGCCTTGTTGGATCTGATCATTTCCAACAACGCAGAGCTGGTTGTTAATGTAACTGTGCGGGGAAAACCTTGGTAATAGCGAGCACAATATAGTTGCTTTTGACTTAAAATGTAGAAAACAAAGACAGGCGGGGAAGGCAAAAACATATAACTTTAAAAAGGCAAACTTCCCTGGGCTGAGAGCTGCACTACAGGACATAGATTGGGGGAGGTGTTGTCAAACACTGATACAGAAGGTAAATGGGACATCTTTAAATCAACTCTAAATAAATATACAGCTAAATATATACCAAAGGGGAACAAATATAAACGATTAAAACTAAATCCTACATGGCTGACAAATGATGTTAAAAGAGCAATAAACAACAAAAAAATAGCCTTCAAAAAATACAAATCTGATGGGTCAGCTATAACATTTAAACAGTACAAGGAGCTTAATAAAATCTGTAAAAATGTAATAAAAACAGCAAAAATTCTAAATGAGAGGCAGGTGGCCAAAGAAAGCAAAACTAATCCTAAATATTTTTTTAGATGTATAAATACAAAAAAACCAAGGACAGAGCATGTAGGACCCCTTAATAATGATAATGGGGAGGTTGTCACAGGCGATCAAGAGAAGGCGGAGCTACTGAATGGGTTCTTTAGTTCTGTATATACAAAGGAAGAAGGAGCTGACATTGGACAGGTCAGTGCTGGTAACACATCATATAATGTACTGAACTGGCTTAATGTAGAGATGGTACAAGGTAAGTTAAGTAATATAAATATAAGCAAAACTCCAGGGCCAGATGGATTGCACCCAAGAGTTCTTAGAGAACTAAGTTCAATAATATCTGTACCCCTGTTCATGATATTTAGAGATTCACTGGTGTCTGGTATTGTGCCAGGGGACTGGCACAAGGCGAATGTGGTGCCAATCTTCAAAAAAGGCTCTTGGTCTTCCCCAGGAAACTATGGACTGGTAAGTTTAACGTGCATTGTGGGTTAATTGTTTGAAGGACTTATAAGGGAATTCATACAGGAATACATAGGGGATAATTGTATTATAAGTGATAGCCAGCATGGGTTTACTAAGGATAGAAATTGTCAAACCAATCTAATTTGCTTTTATGAAGAGGTGAGTAAAAGCCTTGACAGAGGAATGGCTGTGGATATAGTGTTTCTGCATTTTGCTAAAGCGTTTGATACTGTCCCTCATAGACGTCTGACAGGTAATTTAGGGTGTTTGGGTTTGGAGACTTTAGTTTGTGACTGGACTGAACACTGGCTCATGGATCGTACCCAGAGAGTGGTGGTCAATAATTCGTACTCTCATTGGTCCCTGGTTATTAGTGGTGTACCCCAAGGTTCAGTACTGGGCCCGCTGTTGTTTAATTTATTTATCAATGATATAGAGGATGGCATTAACAGCTCTGTTTCTATCTTTGCAGATGACACCAAGCTTTGCAGCACGGTACAATCTATAGAGGATAGGTTCAATGTGGATAAATGTAAAGTTATGCATCTGGGTGCTAATAACATGCATGCGTCGTATGTCTTAGGGGGGATTAAACTGGCAGTCACTGGTAGAGAAGGATCTGGGTGTACTTGTAGATCACAGACTACAGAATAGCACGCAATGTCAGGCTGCTGCTTCCAAGGCCGGAAGGATATTGTCATGTATAAAAAGAGGCATGGAATCGAGGGACAGGGACATAATACTCCCCCTTTATAAAGCATTGGTACGGCCTCATCTGGAATATGCTGTTCTGTTTTGGGCACCAGTCCATAAAAGGGACACTGTGGAGCTGGAAAGGGTGCAGAGACGCGCGTCTAAACTAATATGGGGCATGGAACATCTTAGTTATGAGGAGCGATTAAAGGAGTTACAATTGTTTAGTCTTGAGAAGAGACGTTTAAGGGAGGATATGATAAATGTATATAAATATATTAATGGCTCATACAAAAAATATGGAGAAAAACTGTTCCAGGTTAAACCCCCCCGAAGGACGAGGGGGCACTCCCTCCGTCTGGAGAAGAAAAGGATTAGTCTCAAGGGGCGACACACCTTTTTTACCATAAGAACTGTGAACTTATGGAACAGTCTACCTCTGGAACTGGTCACAGCAGGAAAATTTAACAGCTTTAAAACAGGGTTAGATACATTCCTGGAACAAAATAACATTAATGCTTATGAAGAAATATAAAATCCCATCCCTTCCCCAATATCGCGCCACACCCCTACCCTTCAATTCCCTGGTTGAACTTGATGGATGTATGTCTTTTTTCAACCGTACTAACTATGTAACTAGGTGACCCATGTAACGCTCCTTGAGGGGGGATCCCGCTGTTTTGGCTCCATAGGCAGCTAAGTTAAAGCTCAAGGCCCCTGACTGCGCTCCTGCTTTTCCGAGACCAGTGTGTGCACCCGCAGAGCTGTTTATGCCCAGAGATGAGGTATCTCCATACTCCAAAGAAATGTACTTACAAATTTACAGTGACATTTTCTCCTGTTACTACTTGTGAAAATGAAAAATTTTCCTTTTCACATCCCACTTTAATGAACATTTATCAAACTCCTGTGGGTTGTTATGGCTCACTGTATCCCTTGTTACATGCCTTGAGGGGTCTAGTTTCCGAAATAGTATGCCATGTTTTTTTTGCTGTTCTGGCATTAAAGGGGCTTCTTAAATGCGACATGCCCCTCCCCCACCCATTTCAGCAACGTTTACAAATGTGACATCTTCTCTTCTGAGCATTGTAGTTCACCCGCAGTGCACTTGACGTCCACACATGGGGTATTTCCATACTCAGAAGAGATGGGGTAACACATTTTGGCGGACATTTTCTCCTATTACCGCTTGTAAAAATTTAAAATTTGGGGGAAAACCAGTATTTTAGTGAAAAAAATAAATAAAAATCCTTTACACATACAACTTAAAGAAAAGTTGTGAAACACCTGTGGGGTGTTAAGGCTCAATGTACCCCTTGTTACGTTCCTTGAGGGGTGCAGTTTCCAAAATAGTAGGCCATGCTTTTTTTTATGCTTTTCTGGCACCATAGGGGCTTCCTAAACGCGACATGCCCCCCAACAACCATTTCAGCAAAATTTGCTTTCCAAAAGTCAATTGTGACTCCTTCTCTTCTGAGCATTGTAGTGCGCCCGCAGTGCACTTGACGTCCACACATGGGTTATTTCCATACTCAGAAGAGATGGGAGTTACAAATTTTGGGGGGCATTTTCTACTATTACCCCTTGTAAAAATGTAAAATTTGGAGGAAAACAAGTTGAATTTTTTTTGAAAAATTGGAAAATTGCTGCTGAATTTTGATGCCCTCTGATGTCTTCCAAAAGTAAAAACATGTCAACTTTATGATGCAAATATAAAGTAGACATATTGTATATGTGAATCAATATATGATTTATTTAAAATATCCATTTTCCTCTTGAGCAAAGAGCTTCAAAGTTTTAAAACAATGCTACATTTTCAATTTTTTTTATCAAATTTTGGAATTTTTCACCAAGAAATGATGCACTTATCTACAAAATTTGACCACTAACATAAAATAGAATATGTCACAAAAAACTTTCTCGGAATCAGAATGAAAAGTAAGAGCATCCCAGAATTATTAATGCTTAAAGTGACAGTGGTCAGATGTGCAAAAAATGGTCCTTAAGGTGAAAATGGGCTGGGTCTTTAAGGGGTTAAACATCGAGACACTATATGATGAGACAGATCCTTACCCTGTTCAGTGCTGAATTGGCGAACAATTCCAGCTGCAGTGTTGAAACAATTACCTATGGAGATTCTCTGCATTATCCTGTCTTCTCTTGCATTTTTCTTCCGAGGGCGACCAGCCTTCTTGGGGGACTTAAATGAGTTTGTGATGTTGTAAAGATGCAATATTCTGGAAATCACAGACTTGGAATGACCAACTTCTCTTGTTATGGCTGACAAGGTCACCCCTTTGGCCTTCATCTGGACAACCTGCTGCCAGAGGGTTTCAGTCCCTTTGGAATGGCACACCATTTCTGCAAAGTCAGTGAAAATTGGAAAGTTAGTCTGCCAGTTAAATAGGGTTTGTCAGAGCATTAACCCCTTAACGATGCAGGACGTATATTTACGTCCTGCGCCGGCTCCCGCGATATGAAGCGGGATCGCGCCGAGATCCTGCATCATATCGCTTCGGTCCCGGCGCTCATCAACGGCCGGGACCCGCGGCTAATACCACACATCGCCGATCGCGGCGATGTGCGGTATTAACCCTTTAGAAGCGGCGGTCAAAGCTGACCGCCGCTTCTAAAGTGAAACTGAAAGTATCCCGGCTGCTCAGTCGGGCTGTTCGGGACCGCCGCGGTGAAATATTACCTGCCTCCTCGGTGCCCTTACCTGCCTCCTCAGTGTCCGATCGACCAATGACTGCTCCGTGCCTGAGATCCAGACAGGAGCAGTCAAGCGCCGATAATGCTGATCACAGGTGTGTTAATACACGCCAGTGATCAGCATAGGAGATCAGTGTGTGCAGTGTTATAGGTCCCTATGGGACCTATAACTCTGCAAAAAAAATTTAAAAAAAAAAGTGTTAATAAAGGTCATTTAACCCCTTCCCTAATAAAAGTTTGAATCACCCCCCTTTTCCCATAAAAAAATAAAACAGTGTAAAAAAAATAAAATAAACATATGTGGTATCGCCGCGTGCGTAAATGTCCGAACTATAAAAATATATCATTAAATAAACCAAAGTCCAATAAAGAGTATTTTGGTCACTTTTTATACCATAAAAAAATGAATAAAAAGTGATCAAAAAGTCCGATCAAAACAAAAATCATACCGATAAAAACTTCAGATCACGGCACAAACAATGAGTCCTCATACAGCCCTATTCGTGGAAAAATAAAAAAGTTATAGGGGTCAGAAGATGACATTTTGAAACGTATAAATTTTCCTGCATGTAGTTATGATTTTTTCCAGAAGTGCGACAAAATCAAACCTATATAAGTAGGGTATCATTTTAACCGTATGGACCTACAGAATAATGATAAGGGGTAATTGTTACCGAAATATGCACTGCGTAGAAACGGAAGCCCCCAAAAATCAATCTTATTTTTCAATTAACTCATTTAAATTTTTATTCTCATTTTTATTCTGTGCTTTATAAAAAATACAATTTACGAAATAAGCTTAAAATACTGCTATTTTACTAATGTTAGGATAAATTCACGTAGGACCACACAATGACCTTGACATTTGGAAAATTGTGTGTTTTTTCTAATTTTGAACTCCAGTGTATTTGTAATAACATTGGCCTGTCAGTCATCTACTGGATAGCCGCTTCTATGTAATGTCTGTAATGACATTAAATTAACCCCTTAAGGACCAAGGGCGTACAGGTACGCCTTTGCTCCCTGGTACTTAAGGACCAAGGGCGTACCTGTACGCCCGTGGGAATTTAGGTCCCCGCCGCGTGCCGGGCGGGGATCGCGCCGGGGTGAATGCTGATATCTATCAGCAGACATCCCGCGCAAATGCCCAGGGGGGTTATTAGACCCCCCCATGTCGGCGATCTGCGCAAATCGCAAGTGAATTCACACTTGCGATTTGCGCCGATTCCGGGTCATACGGGTCTATGGTGACCCGGTGACCCGGAATAGAAGGGGGATCGCGGGTGTCCTAGACACCCACGATCCCCCTGTAGCGATAGGAGTGAGGTGGCAGAGTTGCCACCCCTCCTATCTCTGCTATTGGTGGTCTAGACGCGACCACCAATAGCAGATCGGGGGCGGAGGGGTTTACTTTCGGTTTCCCCGTCCTGCCCTCCCACAATAGGCGGGGCAGAACGGGGAAACCGACAGGGACCGGCGCCGAAGATCCACTTACCCATCGGCGACGGCAGCGGGCGACGATCAGCGGCAGCAGCGGGTGACGATCGGCGGAAGAAGAGGACCGCGACACAGCTCCCTGGATCCAACGGAAGCCGGTGAGTTACTTAGCAACATCTGGAGGGCTACAGTCTGAGACCACTATAGTGGTCTCTAAACTGTAACCCTCCAGATGTTGCAAAACTACAACTCCCAGCATGCCCAGAGAGCTGTTTAGGCTTGCTGGGAGTTGCAGTTTTGCAACAGCTGGAGGTCTACAGTTTGAGACCACTGCAAAGTGATCTCTATACTGTGCACCTCCAGATCTTGCAAAACTACAACTCCCAGCATGCCCAGACAGCAGTTTGCTGTCTGGACATGCTGGGAGTTGTAGTTTTGCAACATCTGGAGGTCCACAGTTTGGAGACCACTATGCAGTGGTCTCTAAACTATAGCTCTACAGATGTTGCAAAACTGCAACTCCCAGCAAGCCTAAACAGCTCTCTGGGCATGCTGAGAGTTGTAGTTGCGATCCCTCCAGCTGTTGCATAACTACATCTCCCAGCATGCCTTTCGGCGATCAGTACATGCTGGGAGCTGAAGTTTTGCAACAGCTGGAGGCACACTGGTTGGAAAATACTGAGTTAGGTAACAGAACCTAACTGAAGGTTTTCCAACCAGTGTGCCTCCAGCTGTTGCAAAAGTACAACTCCCAGCATGCACGGTCTGTCAGTACATGCTGGGAGTTGTAGTTTTGAAACAGCTGGAGGTTTGCGCCCCCCATGTGAACGTACAGGGTACATTCACACTGGCGGGTTTACAGTAAGTTTTCTGCTTCAAGTTTGGGCTGTGGCAAATTTTTCACCGCAGCGCAAACTCCTAGCGGTAAATTCACTGTAAACCCACCAGTGTGAACGTACCCTAAAAACACTACACTACACTTACACATAATAAAGAGTAAAACACAACATATACACCCCCTTACACTGTCCCCCTAATAAAAAATAAAAAATGTATTGTACGGCAGTGTTTCCAAAACAGAGCCTCCAGCTGTTGCAAAACAACAACTCCCAGCATTTCCGGACAGCCACTGACTGTCCAGGCATGCTGGGAGTTTAGCAACAGCTGGAGGCACCCTGTTTGGGAATCACTGGCGTAGAATACCCCTATGTCCACCCCTGTGCAATCCCTAATTTAGTCCTCAAATGCGCATGGCGCTCTCTCACTTCGGAGCCCTGTCGTATTTCAAGGAAACAGTTTAGTGCCACATATGGGATATTTCCGTACTCGGGAGAAATTGCGTTACTAATTTTGGGGGCTTTTTTTCCTTTTACCCCTTATGAAAAAGAAAAGTTGGGTCTACACCAGCCTGTTAGTGTAAAAAAAAATTTTTTTTTACATTAACATGCTGGCGTTGTCCTTTACTTTTTATTTTCACGGGAGGTAAAAGGAAAAAAAGACCCCCAAAATTTGTAACGCAATTTCTCCTGAGTACGGAGATACCCCATATGTGGGCGTAAAATGCTCTGCGGACGCACAACAAGGCTCAGGAGTGAGAGCGCACCATGTACATTTGAGGCCTAAATTGGTGATTTGCACAGGGATGGCTGATTTTACAGTGGTTCTGACATAAGCGCAAAACAATAAATACAGACATGTGACCCCATTTTGGAAACGACACCCCTCACGGAACGTAACAAGGGGTATAGTGAGCCTGAACACCCCACAGGTGTTTGACAAATTTTCATTAAAGTTGGATGGGAAAATGAAAAAAAAAAATTTTTTTCACTAAAATGCTGGTGTCACCCTAAATTTTTCATTTTCACAAGGGAAAATAAAAAAAAGCCCCCCAAAATTTGTAACTCAATTTCTTCTGAGTAAGAGCATACCCCATATGTGGATGTAAAGTGCTCTATGGGTGCACTACAATGCTCAGAAGAGAGGGAGCGCTATTGGGATTTTGAAGATAAAATTTGTCCGGAATTGAAGGCCACTTGTGTTTACAAAGCCCCCATGGTACCAGAACAATGGACCCCCCCATATGTGACCCCATTTTGGAAACTACACCCCTCATGTAATGTAATAAGGGGCGCAGTGAGCATTTACGCCCCACAGGTGTCTGACAGATTTTTGGAACAGTGATCCGTGAAAATAAAAAATGTAATTTTCCATTTGCACAGCCCACTGTCCCAAAGATCTGTCAAACGCCAGTGGGGTGTAAATGCTCACTGCACCACTTATTAAATTCTGTGAGGGGTGTAGTTTCCAAAATGGGGTCACATGTGGGGGGGGGGTCCACTGTTCTGGCACCACGGGGGGCTTTGTAAATGCACATGGCCCCTGACTACCATTCCAAACGAATTCTCTTTCCAAAAGCTCAATGGTGCTCCTCCTCTTCTGAGCATTGTAGTTCGCCCGTAGTGCACTTCAGGTCCACTTATGGGGTACCTCCATACTCAGAAGAGATGGGGTTACAAATTTTGGGGGGTATTTTCTGCTATTAACCCTTGCAAAAATGTGAAATTTGGGGGGAAACACACATCTTAGTGAAAAAAAATATATATTTTTTTACATATGCAAAAGTCGTGAAACCCGTGTGGGGTATTAAGGCTCATTTTATTCCTTTTTACGCTCCTCAAGGGGTCTAGTTTCCAAAATGGTATGCCATGTGTTTTTTTTTTGCTGTTCTGGCACCATAGGGGCTTCCTAAATGCGACATGCCCCCCGAGCAAAATTTGCTCTCAAAAAGTCAAATATCACTCCTTCTCTTCGGAGCATTGTAGTTCGCCCGTAATGCACTTCATGCCAACTTATGGGGTGCCTCCATACTCAGAAGAGATGGGGTTACAAATTTTGGGGGGTATTTTCTGCTATTAACCCTTGCAAAAATGCGAAATTTGGGGGGAAACACACATTTTAGTGAAAAAATAATTTTTTTTTTTTACATATGCAAAAGTCGTGAAACACCTGTGGGGTATTAAGGCTCACTTTATTCCTTGTTACGTTCCCCAAGGGGTCTAGTTTCCAAAATGGTATGCCATGTGGGTTATTTTTGCTGTTCTGGCACCATAGGGGCTTCCTAAATGCAACATGCCCCCCAAAAACCATTTCTGAAAAACGTACTCTCCAAAATCCCCTTGTCGCTCCTTCGCTTCTGAGCCCTCTACTGCGCCCGCCGAACACTTTACATAGACATATGAGGTATGTCCTTACTCGAGAGAAATTGGGCTACAAATACAAGTATACATTTTCTCCTTTTACCCCTTGTAAAAATTCAAAAATTGGGTTTACAAGAACATGAGAGTGTAAAAAATAAAGATTGTGAATTTTCTCCTTCACTTTGCTGCTATTCCTGTGAAACACCTAAAGGGTTAAAACACTTACTGATTGTAATTTTGAATACTTTGGGGGGTGTAGTTTTTATAATGGGGTCATTTGTGGGGTATTTCTAATGGGAAGACCCTTTAAATCCACTTCAAACCTGAACTGGTCTCTGAAAAAAAGCGAGGTTCAAAATTTTGTGAAAAATTGGAAAAGTGCTGCTGAACTTTGAAGCAATCTGGTGTCTTCCAAAAGTAAAAACACGTCAATTTTATGATGCAAACATAAAGTAGACATATTGGAAATGTGAATAAAATAAAAAAATATTTTGAATATCCATTTTCCTTACAAGCAGAGAGCTTCAAAGTTAGAAAAATGCAAAATTTTCAAATTTTTCATCAAATTTTGGGATTTTTCACCAAGAAAGGATGCAAGTTACCACAAAATTTTACCACTACGTTAAAGTAGAATATGTCAAGAAAAAACAATCTCGGAATCAGATTGATAACTAAAAGCATTCCAGAGTTATTAATGTTTAAAGTGACAGTGGTCAGATGTGCAAAAAACGCTCTGGTCCTAAGGTGTAAAATGGCCTGGTCCTTAAGGGGTTAAAGTCAATCAACAATCTTGAGTTACGTAGTTTTTGATGAAGTCTCAGGTAGAGTTGAGCAAAACTCCTTCAAAATTGTCGGTTCGATTCGGCTCATTTTGACACTAACCAGCTATTAAATAAACCCCAAACTTGTTTCTAACACTGCCTAACTGCTGTTAAGCCCTCTCTAAAATTGCTAAGAATCAAGTAGTTTTTAAGTGTTTTTAAGGCTTAGTTATGGCGACACGTGGTAACCAATGGTAACTAACAGCTTTTTGAATGCGTTGACAGATTTTTGATGCCTATTCACAGTAAAATATAGTGGCATTAAGTATCCCTGGTTAACATTAGATGCCTGTTGGTGTTAAAATGCACACAGAGGTATTGGAAGACGCAGTGGCTTTTTCCAAGTGTTCTAAAAATATACCCTTTAGCAAGTAGCAATAGGATTGGTGATACTGTCTGGAACTAGAAAAGAACCTGATGAAAGGTAAAAAATGTGAAAATTCAGTTTGTAAATTTTTAAATAATTTTTTGTAAAATTCTTGGTTTGTGGTGATACTGACATGCTTAACCCCTTAGGACCAAGGACGTACCGGTACGTCCTTGGTCCTGCTCCCGTGATATAACGCGGGGTTACACGGTATCATATCACGGTGGGCCCGGCATCATAGTGAAGCCGGGACCCGCCGCTAATAGCGTGCGGTGCCGATCGCGGCACCGCGCGCTATTAACCCTTTAGCTGCGCGCTCAAAGCTGAGCCACGCGGCTAAAAGTGAAAGTAAAAACTGTCGGTTAGCTCAGTGGGCTGTTCGGGATAGCCGCGGCAAAATCGCGGCATCATGAACAGCTTGCAGGACAGCTGGAGGGTCCCTACCTGCCTCCTCGCTGTCCGATCGCCGAATGACTGCTCAGTGACTGAGATCCAGGCATGAGCAGTCAAGCGGCAGAATCATCGATCACTGGTTTCCTATGAGAAACCAGTGATCAATGTGAAAGATCAGTGTGTGCAGTGTTATAGGTCCCTATGGGAGCTATAACACTGCAAAAAAAAGTGAAAAAAAAAGTGAATAAAGATAATTTAACCCCTCCCCTATTAAAAGTTTGAATCACCCCCCTTTTCCCATAAAAATAAACACACAGTGTAAATAAAAATAACAATAAACATATATGGTATCACCACTTGCGGAAATGTCTGAATTATAAAAATATATCATTAATTAAACCGCTCGGTCAATGGCGTACGCGCAAAAAAAATTCCAAAGTCCAAAATAGTGCATTTTTGGTCACTTTTTATATCATTTAAAAATTTATAAAAAGCGACCAATAAGTCCTATAAATGCAATTGTACCGTTAAAAACTTCAGATCACGGCGCAAAAAATGAGCCCTCATACCACCCCATACGTGAAAAATAAAAAAGTTTATAGGGGTCAGAAGATGACAATTTTAAACGTATTAATTTTCCTGCATGTAGTTATGATTTTTTCCAGAAGTACGACAAAATCAAACCTATATAAGTAGGGTATCATTTTATCGTATGGACCTACAGAATAAAGATAAGGTGTCATTTTTACCGAAAAATGTACTACATAGAAACGGAAGCCCCAAAAAGTTACAAAATGGCGTTTTTTTTTTTTTCAATTTTGTCGCACATTGATTTTTTTTCCATTTCACCGTAGATTTTTGGGCAAAATGACTGACGTCATTACAAAGTAGAAATGGTGGCGCAAAAAATAAGCAATCATATGGATTTTTAGATGCAAAATTTTAAGAGTTATGATTTTTTAAAGGCAAGGAGCAAAAAACGAAAATGCAAAAACGGAAAAAACCCCAGTCCTTAAGGGGTTAAAATCAAAGACACTGCATACAGTCATGATAAAGTCAATGTTTTTCATTTAAAAAATTAAGAACAGTCTCGTAAGATAGAAAAGAATTTCCACACCACAGGATAATGTAAATAGCTAGGTACATCATCATCCAACTGTGCCCCTGTCCTATAATGTCTTTTTCTCAAGCCTTCAGATCCAGAACCAATGTTACCATCACTTGCTTCTAAGCTGCTCAGGCCAAAAGGCCTGCTGACAACCTCCTCTTCTCTTCATTACCTCCACCACCCCTCTCAATAAGTACGTCTGATGTGTGAACATGGCCTCCTTGATCCCCCTCAGCACATCCACCATGATGCCTTACAGTATCCCCATTATCTGTCCCACTAATGCTGCCACCACACCCCCCCCCCACCTCAGTAACATGCCACCATGACAGAGCTTCTGGTCATGGGGCATGGGGGGGGGGGGGGGGGAGGCAGGACAGAGACAGAGATGAGGAAGCAGAGCATCTAGGACCAACAATTCCTTGACCAGACATATTTTTGGGTATGGTTAATGATTTTAATTAATAAACCCAATTATAATCCTGAAAAATGTGTTCACAGGGCCAATCTGTGTCAAATGCACACCCATTTTACTTTGCTGCTAACCCACAACTAGAAAGATGTAATAGGTGCTTGATAAAAACCAATGATATTCACAAAAATGTGTTCGAAGGGCAAATCCTTGTCAAATGCATGCCCTTTTCACTATGCTACTAACCTACAACTAGGAAGATGTAACAGGTGTTGGATGAAACCAATAATATTCACGAAAAATGTGTTTACATTTCAAATCTGTGTCAAATGCACATCCTTTTTACTTTGCTGCTAACCCACAACTAGGAAGATGTAACAGGTGTTTGATGAAACCACTAATATTCACAAAAAATTTCTTCACAGGACAAACTCCCTGTCACATGCACACCCTTTTTACTTTGCTGCCATGGCACAACTAGTTAGCTGTAATAGGTGTTTGATGAAACCAATAATATTCACAAAAAATGTCTTCACAGGGCAAATCCGTGTCAAGTACACGCCCTTTTTACTTTGCTGCTGACCCACAGATAGGAAAATGTCACAGGTGTTTGATGAAACCAATAATATTCACGAAAAATGTTCTCTCTGGGCAAATTTATGTCAAATGCACCCTCTTTTTACTTTGCTGCTAATCGATAACTAGAAAGATGTAACAGGAGTTTGATAAAACAATAATAGTTACAAAAAAAGGTGTTCACAGGTGGATGTATGTGACATGTACACCCCTTTTACTTTGCTACTATTTAACAAGGAAAATATAATGCATGTTTCATTGAACCAGGAAATAAACGTTCAGTGGCCAGTTCACTATGCGGGTGAAGAAAGCTACTCAGCACCTGCTGGTTCAGGTCCAGCTCCAGGTCTACCTGCTGTTGATGAGTTGCTTCACTATGCGGGGGAGGAAAGCTACTCATCAGCAACTGTAGACTAAGTCTGCTGCTGATGAAGCTGGTACTGCTCCTGCCACCCCACCCCTCCCCAGCAGCCGTGGCAGTGGAATGTGAGCACAGGGGGCCCCCCGATTCAGACCTGCGAGAGGATGGACGATGGCCCAGATAGGCATTGGCCAACTGACTACATAGGATGCCTCTGTGATAGGTCATTTTGTCCTCCCTCTCAGTTGGTGTAACAAAAGGCCCCTATTTTGTGGCGGTAGCGAGGGTCCACTAAGATCCAGAAGACATCCTGCTGCCGAATGGTGACGATTCATCTGTCACTACGCAAGCAAGTGAGCATTAGTGTTGCTCACGAATATTCGCAATTCGAATATTATTCGCGAATATCGCATATTCGCGAATTCGCGAATTTCGCGAATATAGCGCTATATATTCGTAATTACGAATATTCGTTTTTTTTTTTTTTTTTTTTTTTTTTTTTTTCACAGTACACATCACAGTGATCATCCCTCTCTGCTTCCAGCTTGTGTGGTGTAAAGAAGGCTCTAATACTACTGTGTGAGACTGGCGCGCGAAAATTCGCATATGCGAAAATTAGCACATGCGAATTTTCACATATGCGAATTTTCGCGTATGTTAATTTTGTATATGCTAATATGCACATATGATAGTTTTCGCATACGCGAATGTTCGCATATGAGAAAATAAAACGGGAATATAACGAATATGCGAATATTCGCGAATATATGACGAATATTCGTCCATATATTCGCGAATATTCGCGAATTCGAATATGGCCTATGCCGCTCAACACTAGTGAGCATGCATCGTGCCATTTGTGCAAGTGACTCGGAGGGACTCCATCTCCACTGCATAATGCCACAGTGTGTCTGGGTCCTCTGTCTCACCTTCCTCATAGCCATAGCTTCCCTGGCTGCTCCTGCTCCTCCTCTCCTGTCAGATTACTAGAAAAAAAAACATTTGTCAAAACCTAAACTGTGCTCTACTTTTAGCAGTTCCTCCCCTGTGTGACTCTTTTCGCCAAGGCAAACCATGTGAAGAACAGCTTGACACCGCCGTGCCCTGCACACATGGTATGCTGAAGGGCCACTGAGACTTGTCTGGGCAGTGGAGGCTGAGGACACGGTAGAGGATGTGGAGGCAGAGTCGCACACTGTCACAGGACCAATGGCTTGAGAGTGTGGAGGAGGAAGCGGTGTGACCTGTCCAAGATGGGGTTATGGCTGTGCTGGAACCACATTCCCCCAGTGAGCCGTAAAGGACATGTATTGTCCCTGACCGTAGTTACAGCTCCAGATGTTGGCGCTGCCGTGCACTTTGGTACACACCAACAGGCTCAAGGATTGGACCACCTTCTCTTCCACAAAATTGTGCAGGGCTTGTACTGCCTTCTTTGCAAAGAAATGACAGCTTGGCACTCTCCACCTCGGCTTGGCACAAGCACAAAGGTGCAGAGTCCACCACTTGACAAGGGAGGGACTGCAACACCAGCAACTTACTGTAGACAGCACATTCAGGTTCTGCGCTGTTGGATGAGTGAGTGCATACTGTTCGTTCTTGGATATGGCTTCACCGATGGATTGTTGGCAGAATGGCTGACTAAAAGTAGGAGGAGCAGGAGCATCTGGAGCATCAGAAGGTGGGTATGACACACAGCTCCCTTCGACTGAGGTGGTGGAGCATTGGCTGGCTGAAAGAGGGAGTGGCGTGCAACTGGGTGATGCATCAGGCTGGACCACTACATCGGAGCCACGGTTCTCCCAGGCCGCTTTATGATGGCAAAGCATATGTTGACGCAGGACTGTGGTGCCAACATTGGGACCCTGGCCAGGCTTCACCTTGTGCCGACATATCTTGCATGTGGCTATGTGAACCTCCTCCGGATGCTTGATGAAAAGCTGCCACATCACCGAGTAGCTGATTTTCCCACCAACAGTCCGCACTAATTGACTACAACTGTCTACATCTCCAGGAAACCCTGTTCCACTACCTTCCGGGAAGGTAGGCTGCCGGAAAGCAGGTTTCCACTTCTGCCACCATGCAGACTGCCAACCATGCTACCGCCTTGCTGGCCCAGCTGCTGCAATACAGGCAACTTGCAACTCTTTTCTCCTGATGATGATGAAACCCCTTCTGCACCCGGCTCCCAATTGCGATCGGCTTCATCATCATCAAGTGTCTGCATGTCACTGATGTCCACCTCAGGTTCCTCAACAGTGTCTGCTGCAGGACCCTGAACCCTGGCAACACCATCTCCCACGTCACTCTCCTCATCAATACTTGCCCACCTAGCGAAGGAAGCAGCGGATGTTTCCTCCACTTCTTGGCTGGGCAGAAGTTGCTGACTGACAGTTAATAGTGGAGCTGAACCCATAGCATAAGATACTTCTTTAGGAGAGGGAACAGCATAGGACAGAGGCAATGGGAGGACAGGGACTGCTCCTGGACCATGCCAACTGAGGGTTGTGTGTTAGGAACCCACCAACTGTTGACTCGGGGTGTCTGATGTCACTTGTTATGAAGTGGATGACCGTGTTAACCAATGGACGATGGCAGATGGGTTGCTGGTCGAGACATGACCGCTAGCTGATACTGGGAGCTCAAGCCTCTCGCTGCTACTCCTGCTGCCACTCGCCCCTAGTCTGCTGTGACCTCTGCCTGATGTATTTAGGCCTCTGCCACTCCTGGCACTTCTCTGCCTGACATACTTAGTGCGTATATGAGGGGAATACAATTCTTTTCATTACGCTTAAAACAGTATTTGTCTTGAACAGCAGCAGGTGTGCACTTTTGGCTGGCCTTTCCCAGTCTCCAGACACTTGACAGATTAACAGGTACAAAATAGTACACTACTTAGATGTAAGTATGTGGTGTGCACTGATGAGGGCAGAAAAATGCTCTACAGTACACTTAAAAAAGTATCTTAGTACAACACCAGACGGTGATTACTTTTGACTGTCCTTTCACAGTATGTAGGCCCTTGACAGATTAACAAGTACAAAATAGTACACTACTTAGATGTACGCATGCGGTATGCACTGATGAGGGCAGAAAAATGCGCTACATCATGCCTAAAAACTCAGTATTTTTGTAAAACACCAGCCGGTGATTACTTTTGTCTGTCCTTTCACAGTATGTAGGCCCTTGACGGATCAACAGGTACAAAATAGTACACTACTTAGATGTACGTATGCGGTATGCACTGATGAGGTGAGGGCAGAAAAATGCCCTACAGTACCCATAAAAAAATATTTTTGTAAAACACCAGCAGTACACAACAGTTCTGCAGCCAAACAAAAAACTGTGTACTAAACACAAATTTTCACTCTGTCAAAGACTATTAGGAATGTGCTGCTGTATATTATACTGACTACAGACTAGTATAACCAACAGATGATTTTTTGTGGAACAAAGACACTGAGTTGTGCCCAAAATTTTTTTCTGCCTCCTCTGCTAAGGTTTATGAAGTTGAGGCACCTTGTTGAAATGTAGGAGGCAACACACAGTTATCTGCCCCTCTCTGTAATACTATGCTGAAGAAAGTGACTGGGAGGTTAAAGGGGTTCTCCGGTGCTTACACATCTTATCCCCTATCCAAAGGATAGGGGATAAGATGCCTGATCGCGGGAGTCCCGCCGCTGGGGACCCCCGTGATCATGCACGCGGCACCCCGTTTGTAATCAGACCCGGAGCGTGTTCGCGTATGACGTCATGCCTCGGCAGGGCCGGAGGCGTGTGACGTCACGCCTCCGCCCCCATGTGATGTCATTCTCCGCCCCTCAATGCAAGTCTACGGGAGGGGGCGTGATAGCTATCACGCCCCCTCCCGTCAGCTTGCATTGAGGGGCGGAGCGTGACGTCACACGGGGCGGAGGCGTGACGTCACACGCGTCCGGCCCTGCGGTCGCCGGTAATCAGTCCCGGAGCGAACACACTCCGGGCACTGATTACAAACGGGGTGCCGCGCGCATGATCACGGGGGTCTCCAGCTGCGGGACTCCCGTAATCAGGCATCTTATCCCCTATCCTTTGTTTCAGAGGCTCTGATAAGTTGCTATTGGCAACTGCACTTTTCTTCCTCTACACAGGTTTTGATGAATCTCAGTGTGTCCGTACCTACTGACAGTGGTGAATGTTTGTGTGTACTTTCTAAGAAGTACAATTATTGAGTAGAACAGACATGTCAGTAGAGGTGACAGCTCCACTATAAATCCAGTGACTCACAAGTGCTGTTATGATGATAGAACCTTTCTTTCCTTTTCTTCTCCTGATGATTGCAGAAATTGTGAGACATCTCCATCCCCTCACTTCTGCCGTCATTCCTAGCCTCTATAGAAACGCACATGAATTCACACCTCAGCCGTAAATGAATGCACTGCCAATGCAGATTCAGAGTTCTGCACAGTAAATATAAAAGTGCCAGTATATATACTGATGCAGTCAGAAACTTCAAAGAAAGCTCCATGGCTCTCAGAAAGATCTGCAAATGAATAGGATTTTACAGGTAGTAAACATTGATGGTCTAACCTCAGAATGCTACCTTAATATCAGACACCCCCAATATGCAGGCACCCCCATTAATCAGCTGTTTGAAGAGGCCACCAATGCTTGAACCAAACACTGCAGCCTATTCATGGTTTGCATGCTCTCCTACTAGAACACATCATATTTTTGGAGTGCTAGGGACTGCTGTTGTGTCCAATTTACAGTCTATACCTATAATACAGGTAACAAAGCAGCACAGTACCCCCCATGCAATTCAGAGGATGATGATGGTGCAAAGCTGCTGTTATAGATCCAGGTTCAAGGACCCTCCATAATTAAAAATTTCTAAGTACTTTATTAATACAAACGTGTCCTCATAAATGCATCTTTGAATGAATAAAGTAACTGCTATTACTGGATCATGTGTACGCTTATAAACAAAATTACAGACAATATAATATTTTTTAGGGGGAGGAGCTTCTGTGATTAATCCTGTGCATTCTGCTGGTGTCTCTTCCCTTACATCTGTTTTGTGTTCCAAAAAGTTCAAGCCTCAGTAAGGTTGAAAAAATGAACTTTCCACAGCGCTGGTCCTTTAATACAAACAGGAGCTAAGACATCGATTCTTATTATTTAAAGGGGTACTCCACTGGAAGAAAAAAAACACAATTTTTAAATCAACAACTGGTGCCAACAGATTTGTAAATTACTTCTATTAAGACATCTTAATCCTTCCATGGCTTATCAGATGCTGCATGATCCACAGGAAGTTCTTTTCCTTTAGAATTTCTTTTCTGCCTGACCACAGTGCTCTCTGCTGACACCTCTGTCCATTTCATGAACAGTCCAAAGCAGGATAGGTTTTCCATGGGAATTTGCTCCTACTCTGCACAGTTCCTAAAATGGACAGAGGTGTCAGCAGAGAGCACTGTGGTCAGGCAGAAAGGAAATTCAAAAAGAAAAGAACTTCCTGTGGATCATACAGTAGCTGATAAGTACTGTAAGGATTAAGATTTTTTAATATACGGTAAGTAATTTACAAATCTGTTTAACTTTCTGGCAACAGTTGATTTAAAAAAATTTTTTTCCAATGGAGTACCCCTTTATGATAGGTTTAGTAGAACAAAACAACGCGTTTCCAGTCTGTAACAGACTCTTCATCAGGCAACATGCACTTGCCTGACGAAGAGTCCGTTACAGACTGTAAAGGTGTTTTGTGCTAATAAACCCATATTAAAGAATAAGACTCCATGTCTTAGCTCCTGTTTGTAAGAAAGGACAAGCGCTGTGGAAAGTTCCTTTTTTCTACCTTACCAATTGCAACGGCTGGAATAGTGGATCCGCTGTAAAACTGAGGACGATGGTGAAAGCCACACCAGGGAGCGGAGTCTAAGGAGCCGCTGATTTTCACCAGAGCCTTGCTGCGACAGGTGAACTCCCAGGTTACTACCCCAGGTGCTACTTGCCCACAATGGTGGCTAAGTGAGGCAAGGTACAGACTAGTAAGGAAGGACTCAAGGTAAGGGACAGACAGGAAGTTCAGGGCAGGCGGCTAGATACAGGGAACAGGAACGCAGCAGACAGAACTGGTACACGGTATAGCAAAACACAATTAGGATACACTTTCTAAATGGCAAGGTAACACAAAGATCTGGCAGGGATCCAAGGAAAAGAGAACACTTTATAGGGTAAGCACCCTGCAACAGCCAATTACCGGTGTGCTGGCCCTTTAACCCCTTAAGGCCCCCGCCAATTTTCACTGTAGGACATGGCCATTTTTTGCACATCTGACCACTGTCACTTTAAACATTAATAACTCTGGGATGCTTTTACCTTTCATTCTCATTCCGAGACTGTTTTTTCATGACATATTCTACTTTATGTTAGTGGTAAAATTTTGTCGATACTTGCATCATTTCTTGGTGAAAAATTCCAAAATTTGATGAAAAAATGAATTTTTTTTTTTTTTACTTTGAAACTCTCTGCTTATATGGAAAATGAATATTCCAAATTAATTATATATTGATTCACATAAACAATATCTACTTTATGTTTCCATCATAAAGTTGACATGTTTTTACTTTTGAAAGACATCAGAGGGCTTCAAAGTATAGCAGCAGTTTTCCAATTTTTCCCCAAAAAAATTAAAATCGAAAATTTTCAGGGACCAGTTCGGTTTTGAAGTGGATTTGAAGGGCCTTGACATTAGAAATACCTCATAAATGAACCCATTATAAAAACTTCACCTCTCAAAGTATTCAAAATGACATTCAAAAGGTTTGTTAACCCTTTAGGTGTTTCACAGGAATAGCAGCAAATTGAAGGAGAAAATTCAAAATCTTCATTTTTTACACTGGCATGTTCTTATAGACCCAGTTAATTAATTTATACAAGGGGTAAAAGGCGAGAAATCTTCATAAAATGTGTAACCCAATTTCTCTCGAGTAAGGAAATACCTCATATGTGTATGTCAAGTGTTCGGCGGGTGCAGTAGAGGGCTCAGAAGGGAAGGAGCGACAATGGGATTTTGGAGAGTGAGTTTTTCTGAAATGGTTTTTGTGGGGCATGTCACATTTAGGAAGCCCCTATGGTGCCAGAACAGCAAAAAAAGCACATGGCATACTATTTTGGAAACTACACCCCTCAAGGCATGTAACAAGGGGTCCTGTGAGCCTTAACACCACACAGGTGTTCGGCGGCTTTTCGTTAAAGTCGGATGTGTAAATGATTTTTTTTTCCCCTAAAATGCTAGTTTTCCCTCAAATTTTAAATTTTTACAAGGGATAATAGGACAAAATGCCACCAAAATGTGTATCCCCATCTCTTCTGAGTATAGAAATACCCCATGTTAGGATGTAAAATGCTCTGCGGGCGAACTACAATGCTCAGAAGAGAAGGAGTCACATTTGGCTTTTGAAAAGCAAATTTTGCTGAAATAGTTTTTGGGGGGCATGTAACATTTAAGCATCCCCTATGGTGCCAGAACAGCAAAAAAAAAAAAAAAAAACATGGCATACTATTTTGGAAACTACACCCCTCACGGCACATAACAAGGGTCCAGTGAGCCCTAACACCCCACAGGTGTTTGACGACTTTTTGTTAAAGTTGGATGTGTAAATTATTTTTTTTCACTAAAATGCTAGTTTTCCCTCAAATAATTTTTTTTTACAAGGGATAATTGGACAAAATGCCCCCCAAAATTTGTAACCCCATCTCTTGTGAGTATGGAAATACCCCATGTTAGGCCGTAAAATGCTCTCCAGGTGAACTACAATGCTCAGAAGAGAAGGAGACACATTTGGCTTTTGAAAAGCAAATTTTGCTGAAATGTTTTTTTGGGGGCATGTCCCATTTAGGAAGCCCCTATGGGGCCAGGACAGCAAAAAAAACCACATGGCATAATATTTTGGAAACTATACCTGTCAAGGCATGTAACAAGGGGTACAGTGAGCCTTAACAACCCACAGGTGTTTGACGACTTTTCATTAAAGTTGGATGTGTAAATCTTTTTTTTTTTTTCACAAAAGTGCTAGTTTTTCCTCAAATTAAATTTTTTTACAAGGGACAATAGGACAAAATGTCCCCCAAAATGTGTAACCCCATCTTTTCTGAGTATGGAAATACCCCATGTGTGGACGTTAAGTGCTCTGCTGGCGCACTACAATGCTCAGAAGAGAAGGAGCGCCATTGAGATTTTGGAAAAAAAATAGTTTGGAATGAAAGTCAGGGGCCATGTGCGTTTACAAAGTCCCCTGTGCTGCCAGAATAATGGACCCCCCCAACATGTGACCCTATTTTGGAAACTACAACCCTCACAGAATTTAATAAGGGGTGCTGTGAGTATTTACACCCCACTGCCGTTTGACAGATCTTTGGAACAGTAGGCTGTGCAAATTAAAAATGTCATTTTTCATTTTCACAGACCACTGTTCCCCTTATTACATTATGTGAGGGGTGTAGTTTCCATAATGGGGTCACATGTGGGAGGGGGTACATTGTTCTGGCACTATGGGGGCTTTGTAAACACACGTGGCGTTCAATTCCAGACATATTTTCTCTTCAAAAGCCCAATGGCGCTCCTTCTCTTCTGTGCATTGTAGTTCGCCCACAGAGCAGGGTATTTTCTTACTCAGAAGAAATGGTGTTACAAATTTTGGGGGGCTTTTTTTCCTATTTTCCCTTGTGAAAATGAAAAATTTAGGGTAACACCATCATTTTAGTGAACATTTTTTTCTTTCTTTCATTTTTCCATCCAACTTTGAAGAATTTTCATTAAACACCTGTGGGGTATTAAGGCACACTATACCGCTTGTTACATTCCGTGAGGGGTGTAGTTTCCAAAATGGGGTCACATGTGGTTATTAATTTTTTTGCATTTATGTCAGAACCACTGTAAAATCAGCCACCCCTGTGCAAATCACCAATTTAGGCCTCAAATGTACATAGTGCGCTCTCACTCCTGAGCCTTCTTGTGCGCCCACAGAGCATTTTACGCCCACATATGGGATATTTCCGTACTCAGGAGAAATTGCATTACAAATTTTGCGGGTCTTTTTTTCCTTTTAACGCTTGTGAAAATAAAAAGTATGGGGCAACACCAGCATGTTAGTGTAAATTTTTTTATTTTTTTACATTAACAAGCTGGTGTAGCCCCCAAATTTTCCTTTTCATAAGGGGTAAAAGGAGAAAAAGCCCTCCAAAATTTGTAGTGCAATTTCTCCCGAGTACGGAAATACTCCATATGTGGCCCTAAACTGTTTCCTTAAAATACGACAGGGCTCTGAAGTGAGAGCTCCATGCGCATTTGAGGCCTAAATCAGGGACTGCATAGGGGTGGACATAGGGGTATTCTACGCCAGTGATTCCCAAACAGGGTGCCTCCAGCTGTTGCTAAACTCCCGGCATGCCTGGACAGTCAGTGGCTGGGAGTTGTTGTTTTGCAACAGCTGGAGTCTCCGTTTTGGAAACATTGCCATACAATACGTTTTTCATTTTTATTGGGCGAGGGGGGGGGGGGGCAGTGTAAAGGGGTGTATATGTAATGTTTTACTCTTTATTATGTGGTAGTGTAGTGTTTATAGAGTACATTCGCACTGGCCGGTAACGGTGAGTTTCCCGCTAGGAGTTTGCGCTGCGGCTCAAACTTCAAGCAGGAAACTTACTGTAAACCTGCCCGTGTGAATGTACCCTGTACATAAACATGGGGGGGGGGGGGGGAGCTCCAGCTGTTTCAAAATTACAACTCCCAGCATGTACTGACAGACCGTGCATGCTGGGAGTTGCACTTTTGTAACAGCTGGAGGCACACTGGTTGGAAAACCTTCAGTTAGGTTCTGTTACCTAACTCAGTATTTTCCAACCAGATTGTCTCCAGCTGTTGCAAAACTACAACTCCCAGCATTTACTGATCGCCGAAGGGCATGCTGGGAGATGTAGTTATGCAACACCTGGAGGTGCGCAACTGCAACTCCCAGCATGCCGAGACAGCTGTTTGCTGTTTGGGCATGCTGGGATTTGCAGTTTTGCAACATCTGGAGGGCTACAGTTTAGAGTCCACTGCACAGTGATCTCCAAACTGTGGCCCTCCAGATGTTGCAAAACTACAAATCCCAGCATGGCCAGACAGCAAACTGCTGTGTGGGCATGCTAAGAGTTGTAGTTTTGCAAGATCTAGAGGGCTACAATTTGAGATCACTGTGCAGTGGTCTCTAAATTGTAGACCTCCAGCTGTTGCAAAACTACAACTCCCAGCATGCCCAAACAGCTGTCTGGGCATGCTGGTAGTGGTAGTTTTGCAACATCTGGAGGGCTACTGTTTAGAGACCACTGTATAGTGGTCTCAAACTGTAACCCTCCAGATGTTGCTAGGCAACTCACTGGCTTCCGTAGGATCCAGGGAGCCAGCCCCACGACATAGTTACATAGCTACATAGTTAGTATGGTTGAAAAAAGACATACGTCCATCAAGTTCAACCAGGGCATTGAAGGGAAGGGTGTAAGGGGATAAGGGGAAGAGATGTAGTTTTATAATTCTGCATAAGCATTAATGTTATTTTGTTCCAGGAATGTATCTAACCCTGTTTTAAAGCTATTAATTGTTCCTGCTGTGACCAGTTCCTGAGGTAGACTGTTCCATAAATTCACAGTTCTTATGGTAAAGAAGGCGTGTCACCACTTTAGACTAAACCTTTTCTTCTCCAGAAGGAGGGTGTGCCCCCTCGTCCATTGTGGGGGTTTAACCTGGAACAGTTTTTCTCCATATTTTTTTTTTGGGCCATTTATATACTTATATACGTTTATCATATCCCCCCTTAAATGTCTCTTCTCAAGACTAAACAATTGTAACTCCTTTAATCGTTCCTCGTAGCTAAAATGTTCCATGCCCCACATTAGTTTAGTCGCACGTCTCTGCACCCTTTCCAGCTCCGCAGTGTCCCTTTTATGGACAGGCGACCAAAACTGAACAGCATATTCCAGGTGAGGCCGTACCAATGCTTTATAAAGGGGGAGTAGTATGTCCCTGTCCCTTGAGTCCATACCTCTTTTGATACATGACAATATCCTGCTGGCTCTGGAAGCAGCAGCCTGACATTGCATGCTATTCTGTAGTCTGTGATCTACAAGTACACCCAGATCCTTCTCTACCAGTGACTCTGACAGTTTAATCCCCCCTAAGACATACGATGCATGCAGGTTATTAGTACCCAGATGCATAACTTTACATTTATCCACATTGAACCTCATTTGCCAAGTGGATGCCCAGACACTTAGTCTATCCAAGTCATCTTGTAACTTATGCACATCCTCTATAGACTGTACTGTGCTACAAATCTTGGTGTCGTCTGCAAAGATAGAAACAGAGCTGTTAATACCATCCTCTATATCATTGATAAATAAATTAAACAACAGCGGGCCCAGTACAGAACCTTGGGGTACACCACTAATAACTAGGGACCAATCAGAGTACGAATCATTGACCACCACTCTATGGGCCAGTGTTCAATCCAATTACAAACTTAAGTTTCCAAACCCAAAGACCTTAACTTACCTGTCAGACGTCTATGAGGGACAGTATCAAACGCTTTAGCAAAATCCAGAAACACTATATCCACAGCCATTCCTCTGTCAAGGCTTCTACTCACATCTTCATAAAAGCAAATTAGATTGGTTTGACAACTTCTATCCTTAGTAAACCCATGCTGGCCATCACTTATAATACTATTATCCCCTATGTATTCCTGTATGTAATCCCGTATAAATCCTTCAAACTATTTACCCACAATGCACGTTAAACTTACCGGTTTGTAATTGCCTGGCGAAGACCTAGAGCCCTTCTTGAAGATTGGTACCACATTCGCCTTGCGCTAGTCCCTTGGCACAATACCAGACACCAGAGAATCTCTAAATATCATGAACAAGGGTACATGTGTTACCAGCAATGACCTGTCCAATGTCAGCTCCTCCTTCTTCCATAGTATATACAGAACTAAAGAACCCATTCAGTAGCTCCGCCTTCTCTTGATCGCCCGTGACAACGTCCCCATTATCATTATTAACCCCTTAAGGTAACCCCGCATCATATCACGGCGGGCCCAGCGTCATAGTGAAGCCGGGACCCTCCGCTAATAGCTCGCAGCACCGATCGCGGCGCCGCGCGCTATTAACCCTTTAGCCGCACGCTCAGAGCTGAGCCACGCGGCTAAAAGAGAAAGTAAAAAGTGCCGGTTAACTCAGTGGGCTGTTAGGGATAGCCATGGTGAAATTGCGGCATCCCGAACAGCTTACAGGACAGCCGGAGGGTCCCTACCTGCCTCCTCGCTGTCCGATCGCCGAATGATTGCATGAGCAGTCAAGCGGCAGAATCATCGATCACTGGTCTCCTATGAGAAACCAGTGATCAATGATAAAAATCAGTGTGTGAAGTGTTATAGGTCCCTATGGGACCTATAACACTGCAAAAAAAAAAGTAAAAAAAAAAAGTGAATGAATATCATTTAACCCCTCCCCTATTAAAAGTTTGAATCACCCCCCCTTTTCCCATAAAAAAAACACAGTGTAAATAAAAATGAAAATAAACATATGGTATCACCGCGTGCGGAAATGTCCGAATTATAAAAATATATCATTAATTAAACCGCTTGGTCAATGGCGTACACGCAAAAAAATTCCAAAATCTAAAATAGTGCATTTTTGGTCACTTTTTAAATCATTTAAAAATGAATAAAAAGCGATCAATAAGTCCTATCAATGCAAAAATGGTACCGTTAAAAACTTCAGATCACGGCGCAAAAAATGAGCCCTCATATTGCCCCATACACGGAAAAATAAAAAAAGTTATAGGGGTCAGAAGATGACAATTTTAAACGTATTAATTTTCCTGCATGTAGTTATGATTTTTTCCAGAAGTACGACAAAATCAAACCTATATAAGTAGGGTATCATTTTAATCGTATGGACCTACAGAATAAAGATAAGGTGTCATTTTTACCTAAAAATTTACTACGTAGAAACGGAAGCCCCCAAAATTTACAAAACTGCGTTTTTTTTTCAATTTTGTCGCACAATGATTTTTTTTTCCGTTTCACCGTAGATTTTTGGGCAAAATGACTGAAGTCATTACAAAGTAGAATTGGTGGCGCAAAAAAATAAGCAATCATATGGATTTTTAGGTGCAAAATTGAAAGAGTTATGATTTTTTAAAGGCAAGGATCAAAAAATGAAAATGCAAAAACGGAAAAAACCCCGGTCCTTAAAGGGTTAAGGGGTCCTACATGCTCTGTCCTTGTTTTTTTTGTATTTATATATCTAAAAACATATTTAGGATTAGCTTTGCTTTCTTTGGCCACCTATCTCTCATTTTGAATTGTTGCTGTTTTTATTATATTTTTACAGATTTTATTAAGCTCCTTGTACTGTTTAAATGTTATAGCTGACCCATCAGATTTGTATTTTTTGAAGGCTATTTTTTTTGTCGTTTATTGCTCTTTTTAACATCATTTGTCAGCCATGTAGGATTTAGTTTTAATCGTTTATATTTGTTGCCCTTTGGTATATATTTAGCTGTATAGTTATTTAGAGTTGATTAAAAAATTTCCCATTTACCTTCTGTATCAGTATTTGAGAACACCTCCCCCCAGTCTATGTCCTGTAGTGCAGCTCTAAGCCCAGGGAAATTTGCCTTTTTAAAGTTATATGTTTTTACCTTCCCCGTCTGTCTTTGTTTTCTACATTTTAAGTCAAAAGTAACTATATTGTGGTCGCTATTACCAAGGTTTTCCCGCACAGTTACATTACCAACCAGCTCTGCTTTATTGGAAATGATCAGATCCAACAAGGCATCACTTCTTGTTGGGTCTTCCACAAACTGGCCCATAAAATTATCCTGCAATAAATTTAGGAATTTTCTCCCCTTTGTAGTTTTAGCCAGCCCCCGACCCCAATCTATATCTGGATAGTTAAAATCTCCCATTATTACCACTGTACCTGCCCGGGCAGCCCTCTCTATTTGTTTATGCAGCCGACCTTCTATCTCTTCAGTGACATCGCCGTCCGCAGATCACCGTCGCCCGCAGCCTCCGCAGATCGGTAAGTGACCTTCGGCGCAGGTCCCTGTCGATTTCCCCGTCCTGCCCCGCCTATTGTGGGTGGGCAGAACGGGGAAACCAAAAGTAACCCCCCCACCCCCGATCTGCTATTGGTCGTCGCGTCTATACGAACAATAGCAGAGATCATGCCACCCCCTCCTTTCCCTTCAGGGGGATAGTCGTTGTCTTGGACAACCGCGATCCCCCTTATATTCCGGGTCACCATAGAAACGTAATGACCCGGAATCGCGCATCGAAATCGTGTGAATTCACTTGCGATTTGCCAGGATCACCGAAATGGGGGGGTCTGATAACCCCCCTGGGCATTTGCACAGAATGTCTGCTGAATGATTTCAGCAGGCATCCCGGTCCAATCCCCGCCCGGTGCGTGGCGGGGACCGGAATTCTCCATGACGTACGCATCCGTCATGGGTCCTTTAGTACCAGGGTGTCATGACGTACGCGTACGTCAAGTGTCCTTAAGAGGTTAAATTTCAGAGAGACGGCGCGCGCGCCCTAGGAAGTGGGTACCTGCACGCCGGCTGACAGGAGAAACAGAGGAGTCAGGAACGTCACAGTACAGGGAGACGAGCAAGGGCTGCACCCATGGCCAACATGTCCGGCCGTGGTGTGAGTTGTAACAGTACCCCCCATTAGGTCTCCCTCTCTTTTTGGGCTGCAGAAATTTAAGCACCAGATTCCAATCCAAAATGTTCTCCCCGAGTTCCCAGGACCTTTCCTCAGGTCTGAACCCCTTCCAGTCTACCAGGAAGAATTGTTTGTTACTGACGGTCTTGGTGGCCAGAATCTCCTTTACCTCAAATACGTCCGCAGCACCGGTCAAAGGAGTAAGAGAGACATCCCCCTGGGAGAAACGGTTGAGTACTAGCAGCTTAAGGAGGGAGACATGAAAGGAGTTCTGAAATTAGAAAAAAAGGAGACCGACGAGGGCGCCTTGTTCATTACCACTAACACAGATGGCAATGTTTAGACAGTAGCCGTCATTGGGCGAGGATTGCCCCTAGGTAATGGCCGCTCACCTTGAGCGAATAGCATATTCGCATATCAACCCACACCATGGGTAACCAAAGTCAGGAACAGCTGCTAAGCCCAGGTCCCAAGAAGAGGAATGATCCGATCCTGATGAAGGTCAATGCAAAGAGAGAAAAGAGAACATTATACCGAGGGATCTTAGACTACGTCCCCTTCCATCCTTCACCAATGATAAGACTTTTTGTGATGAATGGGAAAATGCTCTTCTGGTCTGTTCTAACACTCTATGAAAGTTACTACTAAACAAGTGTAACACTTTGGTCGATGATATCTCTGACAGAATTGATACATGTATTAATAGTTTATCTGAGTACCACCATATTCCAGAATATCAACAGTGGCATTCAACTTTGAATAATAAAGTTCACAAGTTTGAGAGAGATGTCATCACAAAGAAATCTAACAAACTAACTAGGGACCGCACAGACTACCAGACTAACAATGTTAAATTTTGGCTGAAATCAGCATCTTACTCTGAGCGATCCCAGCCGGTACACGATAACCAGATGCACAAACAGACTGTTCCTCATAGTGAACACGGAAAAACAAAGGCCGTGTTCATTTACCCCATAGGAACTCCCCATTCACTGCCAAGAAAAGTGCTCCCCACTTCCAATCCACCAGAACATTTAATTTTAAACCCGGCACCAAATCAAGGGGCCATATCCAGACTACTCTCTCTGCATCCGCTATTTCTTTTTTATATTTTTTTTTAAACATTATTTTCATTTTTATATAAATATAAAACACTTACAATCAATTGTATTAAACAGTAACCAACCATAAATACAGCATTAATCATTCAAAAAGTCAATGCGAATACAATATCACAATATACAATATAAACATTTACTCCCCCCCCCCCCCTCCCCACCCAGCACCCTGGTCCAGGGCAGAGAAAAAAAAGAGGGAGAAGCCCTAATTAACAAAATCTCCAGATCTTGTTCCACTCTCTTCTTCCTCTCTCACTCCTGATCCATCTAAACTCCTTATCTTTCCACTCTTCTATCCTTGGCCCCTCAGAGAATATCCAGTTCCTTATGATCACCAATCTTAGTTCCAACATCTCATATATATTATCTTTTTTTCCCCTTCACCACCATGTTCAAATATCTGGATTCTTTCCAATTTACAATTCTAACTAATTGCGTCATCAGGTAATAGATGAGGAAATTGGGCAACCCCATTCCTCCCCCTTCACGTGGTGCTGCGAAATGTCTGCACTTTAATCGGACCCTTTTTCTGCTCCATATAAATTTGCCTAACATTACTTCTAATTTTTGAAACCAGGAGTTCCCAATTCACATTGGAGAGGAGCCAAGGAAGAACAGAATCTGAGGAAGAATCACCATCTTAATTATAGCCATCCTTTCTGCCATTGAGAAGGGCATTTTTATCCAGACTCCAAATCTCTTCTGTAAATTATTAATAAGGGGCCGTAAATTATTGGTTAGAAACTTATTATTTGAAGCTGCTATTTTAACTCCCAAGTATTAAAAGGATTCATTATTTTTTAATACCTTTAATCTACTGTCCATACCCCCTAGGTATTCATCCAGAGGGAGCAAGATGGACTTACTCCAGTTTATTTCTAAACAAGATAATGGAGCTATTTCATCAAAAACAGAGAAGTATGTTGCAGCTTGAAGGGGCCCAACTGGTGTGGGTAAGTGGAAATCCACGTTGTGCTGCCCGGATCCACCCATCCGGCCGGACGGTCTGAGAGTATGAGTGGTAGCGGGGAAAAAGGAATCCGATCCTGGCGCTCACCCGTGCGGCAGCTGAGGAAATTATGTCAGGAGCCGTGATGAGGTAAAAGATGCACTTTATTTTGGATAAAGCAGGGACTACACGTTGCAAGGGGACAGGCTCCCCTCTTCCTCAGGTCCAATCATCATGATGATTTCTACTGCAAGCTCAATCCTCAGGCTCCAACCCACTGTGCTTTGTGGTGCCGCCAACCCCAGCGGTACCCCCTCCATTCCTGCCAAACACTATCACACCACATCAGTGCTAGCGATGGAACCCCCAATCAGTAATAAACCTGCACCCAACATTGTCACTCATCCTCCTCTGCAGCACAGTCAGTGTCATGACCATTCCTCTCCACGAACATCTACGGTACCACCAACCCAGGACATTATGACTAGAGATGAAACTTTTCAAAAATTCGATTCGGCCGATTCGCCGAATTTTCCGATAAAGTTTGTTTCGATCCGAATTTTTTTGCGGCGCATCTATATTAAAAAGGCTATTTCTAGCCTACATACATCCTCTATAGGGGTATAGAACACTTTGCTGTGTTCTAAAACGCATATGGAGTGTGCTGGGTTAGTGAAATAATACTGTTATTCAGAATAACATGCAGATTACCGGCATCGCTTTTAGAATCACTGACGCACAGCAGCACAATTACAGAGCCTGGTGGTGGCATCAGTGTCAGAAGACCATGTAGTTACTGAATGACACAGCGTGGAGGTGTTGGCAGCATGAGGAGACCATATAGTGGCTGAATGGCACATCGTGGAGGTGTTGACAGCATGACACAGCTTGGATGAGGCTGAAGCATGAGGACACCATATAGTGGCTGAATGACACAGCGTGGAGGTGTTGGCAGCATGAGGAGGCCATATAGTGGCTGAATGGCACAGTGTGGATGTGTTGGCAGCATGAGGACACCATATAGTGGCTGAATGGCACAGTGTGGAGGTGTTGGCAGCATGAGGACACCATATAGTGGCTGAATGACAAAGCTTGGATGAAGCTGAAGCATGAGGACACCATATAGTTAGTATGGTTGAAAAAAGACATACGTCCATCAAGTCCAACCAGGGAATTGAAGTGAAGGGTGTAAGGGGATAAGGGGAAGGGATGTAGTTTTATAAATCTGCATAAGCATTAATGTTATTTTGTTCCATGAATGTATCTAACCCTGTTTTAAAGCTGTTAATTGTTCCTGCTGTGACCAGTTCCTGAGGTAGACCGTTCCATAAATTCACAGTCCTCACGGTAAAGAAGGCGTGTTGCCCCTTTAGACTAAACCTTTTCTTCTCCAGTGGCTGAATGACACAGCGCGGAGGTGTTGGTAGCATGAGGAGACCATATAGTGTCTGAATGGCACATTGTGAAGGTGTTGGCAGCATGAGGACACCATATAGTGGCTGAATGACACAGCATGGACATGTTGTCAGCATGAGGAGACCATATAGTGGCTGAATGACACAGCATGGAGGTGTTGGCAGCATGAGGAGACCATATAGTGGATGAATGGCATAGCCCGGAGTTGCCAGCAGCATGAGTAGGCACTAGGCCTTCACAATCCCTAAGATTAAAAGATGAATTAAGAAATTTAAACAGAAGATTTTGGATAGCGGGTGCTACCTATGAGAAAATTTGAAATTCCCAGGCCCAACAGCGGCATCAGTAACCCATATATTGCCTGAATGGCACAGCCTGGAGTTGGCTGATGCACGAGTACACACCAGGGCTTCACAATCCCCAGGCCCAGCAGCGCCATCATTTTTTTATTTGAAAATTAAAACAAACATTGAGTGTCCCGGACACCATTGTGTGGGTACGAAGGACCAAATCCAACAAGCCCCCACAGCAACATCAGTAAAGCATATATTGCCTGAAAGACACAGCCTGGAGTTGGCTGATTCGCGAGTACACAGCAGGGCTTCACAATTCCCCCCCAAAAACACCATAATTTTAGAAATTTTTGAAAAAGATTTTGGATAGCGGATGCTACCCATGAGAAAATTTGAAATTACCAGACACCAGGCCCCACAGCGGCATCAGTAACCCATATATTTCCTGAATGACACAGCCTGGAGTTTGCTGATGCACGAGTTCACACCAGGGCTTTACAATCCCCCCCCAAAAAAACACCACAATTTTAGAAATTTATGAAAAAGATTTTGGATAGCGGGTGCTACCCATGAGAAAATTTGAAATTCCCAGACCCAGGCCCAGCAGCGCCATCATTTTTTTATTTGAAATTTAAAACAACCTTTGCGTGTCCCGGACCCCAGCGTGTGGGTACGAAGGACCAAATCCAACAAGCCCCCACAGGGCTCATGTGGCCGTGAGTTTTAGGCGCAAAGTCTCCAATGCCCTGACCAGCCATTGTTTCCAAGACTCCTCGCCAAGGAAAAACCATGTGAAGAACAACGTGACACCGCCGTGAACTGCACACATGGTATGCTGAATGCTGAAGGGCCACTGAGACTTGTCCGGGCAGTGGAGGCTTAAGACAGTGGAGGATGTGGAGGCGGAGTAGCACACTGTCGCAGGACCAATGGGTTGACAGAGTGTAGCAGGAAGCAGCATTGAGTACACACCAGGGCTTCAGTATCCCAAAGAAAAAACAACCATTTTTAAAATAATTTTAAGAATATTTAGGACAGCGGGTGCTACCTACATATTGCTTGAATGACACAGCCTGGAGTTGGCTGATGCATGAGTACGCACCAAAGCTTCACAATCCCTAATAAAAAAGACAAATATTTTTGACGAAAAATGTTAACGGAAATTTAGGACAGCGAGTGCTCTCTATACATTACCAGAATGACGCAGCCTGGAGTTGGCTGCAGCATGAGGAGACCATTGAAATGTGTGATTTTTTTTAATTTGAAATTTAAATCAAAATTTGTGTCCCGGACCCCGCCCTGTGGGTACAAAGGACCTAATCTCACAAGCACCCACAGAGCTCATGTGGCCGTAAGATGTAACCGCAACGTCTCCATAGCCCTGACCTTCCATTTTTGGGTTTTGTACCTTTGTTTAAGAACAAGTGCATATCCAAGAGTCCAGAAGACTCTATAATGCAGGACGGTGGACCACCAAAAGACATTCTATAAAATAATTTTTTATGAAATAAAGAAGCAAAGTTCATCCCTCTGCTTTTTTTAATTTTTTATTATACTTAAAAAATCACACGCAACAATCGTTCAATGGTGTAATGGTTATTATTGTGGAAAAATCAAGTTTATTACTGTGATAATTATCAGAAAATTTGAAAAAAACATGACCCAAGAGTGTTTAATAACCCCATACATTGCACCATAAATGTTGACATTTTAATTAAGCATGTATGTATGTATTTCAAAAATCCTAAAATTAAAGGCCCAAGCCCAGAAGCATCATGAAGTCAAGTAGTTCCTGAAAAACACAGGAGAAGTCAGGAGTAGGCATCAGCAGTACCCAAGAGGCTTTAATAACCCCTTACATTGCACGATCACTGGCGAGATCGAGCAATAACAGGTGTGTTATGCCCTCAGATGTCCGGGGCTGCACGAGCGCTACACTGAACGGACCAGCGTGTGTCTATCTTTTACCAACAGGTGTGGGTAACCTGCTGAACCCCGTTCGCGATAGGGATCAGGGATTACAATTATTTGCCAGGAAAGAAGAATCACAACTAAGCGCAGGTCATAAGCTCGGGTTCATTAAGTCCCTGCCTTTTTTACACACCGCATGTCTCTACTACCGATTGGATGGTTTAGTGAGGTCCTCGAATCGGCCCCGGCGGGGTAGGAGAAGGCCCTAGCAGAGCTCCGAGAATTTAAAGATCATTATTGAAATTTGCATTAAGCATGTATTTAGCTACTGCTAAACATCCAAAAATTGAAGGCCCAAGGCCTGAGGCATCAGGGAGGCAAGTAGTTCCCGAAAGACACAGAATATGTCAGGAGCAGTCATTCGCAGTACCCAAGAGGGTTTCATAACCATCCCCTTACATTTAAAGATCAATGTTGAAATTTGCATTAAGCATGTATTTAGCTACTGCTAAACATCCAAAAATTGAAGGCCCAAGGCCTGAGACATCAGGGAGGCAAGTAGTTCCTGGAAGACACCGAATGAGTCAGGAGCAGTCATTCGCCGTACCCAAGAGGGTTTCATAACCAACCCCTTACATTTAAAGATAAATGTTGAAATTTGCATTAAGCATGTACTTTGCTACTGCTAAACATCCAAAAATTGAAGGCCCAAGGCCTGAGGGCAGGGAGGCAAGTAGTTCCTGAAAGACACAGAATGAGTCAGGAGCAGGCATTCGCAGTACCCAAGAGGGTTTCATAACCCCTTACATTTAAAGATCAATGTTGACATTTGCATTAAGCATATATTTAGCTACTGCTAAATATCCAAAAATTAAAGGCCCAAGGCCAGAAGCATCAGTGAGGCAAGTAGTTCCTGAAAGACACAGGATGAGCCAGGAGCAGGCAATCGCAGTACCAAAGAGGGTTTCATAACCCTTATTGATAACCCAAGAGGGTTTCATAACCAACCATAATTGGGATTGTAACTGTAGCAGCATGGTCAATCTACTCTGAGGCATCTGGCATTGGTGGCTGGAAATCCTGGCTGATCCATCCCTGATTCATCTTGACAAACGTCAGTCTCTCCACATTTTTGGTGGACAGACGAGTTCCCCTTGGGGTGACTATGGCCCTGGCCGCACTAAACACCCGCTCTGATGGCACACTACTGGCCGGGCAGGACAGCTTTTCCAGGGCAAACTCTGCTAGTTGTGGCCATAAATTAAGTTTGGCTGCCCAGAAGTCCAGTGGATCTTCAATGGTTGTTGGCATGGCCATGTCAAGGTAAGCCACCACCTGCTGGTTCAGGTCCTGCTCCATGTCTACCTGCTGCTGATGAGTTACTTTACTATGCGGGTGAAGAAAGCTACTAATCAGCGACTGTAGACTCAGGCTGCTGCTGATTGAGCTGGTACTGCTCCTCCCACCCCTCCCCTCCCCAACAGCCATGGCAGTGGAAGGTGGGCGCAGAGGGCCCCCTGATTCAGACCTGCGAGTGGATGGACCATGTGGCCGATAGGCATCAGCCAACTGACTGCGTAGAATCTCTCTGTAGTAGGTCAGTTTGTCCTCCCTCTCAGTGGGTGTAAAAAAGGCCCCCATTTTGGGACGGTAGCGAGGGTCTAATAAGGAGGAGATCCAGAAGTCGTCCCACTGACGAATTTTGGCAATTCGGGGGTCACTACGCAAGCAACTGATCATGCATCGTGCCATTTGCGCCAGTGACTCGGAGGGACTACCTGCCTCCATCTCCACTGCATATTGCCATGGTGTGTCTGGGTCCTCTGTGTCAACTTCCTCATAACCCTCCAGCTCCTCTGGCTGCTCCTGCTCCTCCTCTACTGTCCGAAGACTAGAAACATCGGCCATCTCATCCAACCTAAACTGTGCTCCGCTCTGCCCCTCATCATCCTCCTCCTCCAGTTCAGCCCCCACAGGGCTCATATAGCCTTGAGATGTAGGCATAACGTCTCCATTGCCGTGACCAGCCATGGTTTCAATCATTTGTTGTAGGAAATGTAGGAATGGAATTACATTATTCATGGCGTAATCCAGGCGACTCACATATAATGTGGCTTCCTCAAAGGGCCTCAGCAAACGGCAGGTGTCACGTATGAGCTGCCACTGGTTCACATTGAAGTTACACAGGGGAGTACTCCTATCTGCTTGGATCATCAAGAAATTGGTGATGGCTTTTCTTTGTTCGTATAGTCTGTCCAACATATGGAGGGTGGAATTCCAACGTGTGGCAACATCACAAATAAGACTATGTTGTGGGATACCGTTCTGACGCTGCAGCTCAAGGAAGGTGTGCTTGGCGGTGTACGAGTGGCTGAAGTGCATTCACAGTTTCCTTGACATTTTCAGGATGTTTTGCAAATGGGGTGAAGACTTGAGGAAGTGCTTGACAACCAGATTCAACACGTGTGCCATGCAGGGCGCATGTTTCACACTTCCTTGTCGCAGCCGGACACGATGTTCTTCCTGTTGTCGGTCACCATAGTTCCCATTTCCGGATTTCATGGAGTAAGCCATACTCGGATTTCTTCACGAATGAACTTTAGCAGTTCCTCCCCTGTGTGACTCCGTTCCCCAAGGCAAACCATGTGAAGAACAGCTTGACACCGCCGTGCCCTACACACATGGTACGATGAAGGGCCACCGAGATTTGGACGTGCAGTGGAGGCCGAGGACACAGTGGAGGATGAGGAGGCGTTGTCGCACACTGTAACAGGACCAACTGCCTGGGAGCGATAGCATCGAGGAGGAAGCGGTGTGACCTGTCCAAGTTGCTGTTGTGGCTGTGCAGGAACCACATTTACCCAGTGAGCCGTAAAAGACAAGTATTGTCCCTGCCCGTAGTTACAGCTCCACACGTTGGCGCTGCCGTGCACTTTTGAACACACCGACAGGCTCAAGGACTGGCCCACCTTCTCTTGTACAAACTTATGCAGGGCTGGTACTGTCTTCTTCGCAAAGAAATGATGGCTTGGGTCACTCCACCTCGGCTCGGCACAAGCCATCAATTCTCTGAAAGGTGCTGAGTCCACCACTTGAAAAGGGAGGGACTGCAACACCAGCAACTTGGACAGGAGCACATTCAACTTCTGCACTGTTGGATGAGTGGGCGCATACTGTTGTCTCTTGGACATGGCTTCGCCGATGGATTGTTGGCGGAATGGCTGACTAAAAGCGGGAGAAGCAGGAGCGACAGAAGGAGGGTTTGACACACAGCTCCCTTCAGCTGAGGTGGTTGAGCCTTGGCTGGATGAAGGAGGGAGCGGATGGCCACTGGGTGATGCAGCAGGCTGGACCACTACATCGGAGCCACGGTTCTCCCAGGCCGCTTTATGGTTGCGAAGCATGTGTTGACGCAGGGCCGTGGTGCCGACATTGGGACCCTGGCCACGCTTCACCTTCTGCCGACAGAACTTGCATGTGAACCTCCTCCGGATGCCTTATGAAAAACTTCCACACCGCCGAGTAGCTGATTTTCCCACCCGCAGTCTGCACTAATTGACTGCTACTGGCGCCATCTCCAGGAACCCCTGTTCCACTACCTCCCGGAAAGGTAGGCTGCCGCGAAGCAGGTGGTCTCCCCCGGGCACGTTTGGCTCCTGAATTTCCACTACTGCCACCACGTTGACTGCCAACCGTGCTACCGCCTTGCTGCCTCAAGGGCAACCTGCAACTCTCTTCTCCCGATGATGATGAATCCCCTTCTGCACCCGGCTCCCAATTGCGATCGGCTTCATCATCATCAACAGTTGTGTGCACGTCACTATTGTCCTCCTCAGGTTTCCCAACAGTGTCTGCTTCAGGACCCTGAACACTTGCAACACCTCCTCCTATGTCACTCTCCACATCACTACTTGGCCGCCTAGCGGAGCAAGCGGTGCATGTCTCCTCCCCTTCTTGGCTGTCCAGTAGCTGCTGACTGTCCTCTATTAGATCGTTCTCAGTAAATTGTGGAGCTGAACCCACAGCATAAGATACTTCTTTAGGAGAGGGAACAGCATAGGACAAAAGCAATGGGAGGACACGGACTGCTCCCGGGCCATGCCAACTGAGGGTTGTGTCTGAGGAACCCACCGACTGTTGACTGGGGGTGTCAGATGTCACTTGTGATGATGTGGATGAGTGTGTTAACCAATTCACGATGGCAGATGGGTTGCTGGTGGAGACATGACCGCTGGCTGATAACGGGAGCTCAGGTCTCTCGCTGCGACTCCTGCTGCCACTCGCCCCAAGTTTGCTACCAACTCTGCCTGAAGTATTTAGGCCTCTGCCACTCCTCTGTGCACGTCCTGGCACATCTCTGCCTGACATACTTAGTGCCTTTATGAGGGTATTACAATACGCTACACTACTCTTTAAACAGTATTTGTCTAGAACAGCAGCAGGTGATACTTACGACTGTCCTTGAACAGAATGTAGGCCCTTGACAGATTAACAGGTACTAAATGGTACAATACTTGGATATACCTATGCTGATGAGGGCAGTAATATGCCTAACTATTAGCAGAAAAAAATCTGTATTTTTGTAAAACACCAGCCGGTGGATACTATTGTTTGGACTTTGACGGTATGGAGCACCTTGACAGCTTAACTGGTACTAGATGGTACAATACCTGGATGTACCTATGCGGTATGCACTGATGAGGGCAGTAATATGCCTAACTATTAGCAGAAAAAACTCTGTATTTTTGTAAAACACCAGCCGGTGGGTACTATTGTTTGGACTTTGACGGTTTGGAGCACCTTGACAGATTAACAGGTACTAAATGGTACAATACCTGGATGTACCTATGCGGTATGCACTGATGAGGGCAGTAATATGCCTAACTATTAGCAGAAAAAACTCTGTCTTTTTGTAAAACACCAGCTGGTGCATACTATTGTTTGGACTTTGACGGTATGGAGCACCTTGACAGCTTAACAGGTACTAGATGGTACAATACCTGGATGTACCTATGCGGTATGCACTGATGAGGGCAGTAATATGCCTAACTATTAGCAGAAAAAAATCTGTATTTTTGTTATACACCAGCCGGTGGATACTATTGCTTGGACTTTGAAGGTATGAAGCCCCTTGACAGCTTAACAGGTACTAGATGGTACAATACCTGGATGTACCTATGCGGTATGCACTAATGAGGGCAGTAATATGCCTAACTATTAGCAGAAAAAAATCTGTATTTTTGTAATACACCAGCCGGTGGATACTATTGCTTGGACTTTGAAGGTATGAAGCCCCTTGACAGCTTAACAGGTACTAGATGGTACAATACCTGGATGAACCTATGCGGTATGCACTGATGAGGGCAGTAATATGCCTAACTATTAGCAGAAAAATTCTGTATTTTTGTAAAACACCAGCCGGTGGGTACTATTGTTTGGACTTTGACGGTTTGGAGCACCTTGACAAATTAACAGGTACTAGATGGTACAATACTTGGATGTACCTATGCGGTATGCACTGATGAGGGCAGTAATATGCCTAACTATTAGCAGAAAAAACTCTGTATTTTTGTAAAACACCAGCCGGTGGATACTATTGTTTGGACTTTGACGGTATGGAGCACCTTGACAGCTTAACAGGTACTAGATGGTACAATACTTTGATGTACCTATGCGGCATGCACTGATGAGGGCAGTAATATGCCTAACTATTAGCAGAAAAAAATCTGTATTTTTGTAATACACCAGCCGGTGGATACTATTGTTTGGACTTTGACGGTATAGAGCACCTTGACAGCTTAACAGGTACTAATTGGTACAATACTTGGATGTACATATGCGGTATGCACTGATGAGGGCAGTTATATATGTGTAACTATACGCAGAAAAAACTATTTAAAAAAAAAAAAAACAGCCGGTGAATAGTATTGTTTGGACTTGCACAGTATGTAGCCCCTTGACAGATTAAAAGGTACAAAATGGTACAAATGCTCTACAGTCCACTGAACAATCACGTATTTCTGAACAGCAGCAGGACCCAACAGTGCAGCACCACAAAAAAAAAAATCCAGGGATTAAACCCTAAATTGCACTCTGTCACACAATTCTGAGCAGCAGAAGATTTGTGGAGCAAAAAAAAAATAAACTCAATTGGGCTGAGAAATGAGGAGATAAGATGCTTCAGAAAGTTCAGGCAGCTTGGAGATCTGTATGAGGCAGCTGACAGCTATCTGCCCCTCTCTGCTGCAATGCTCAATAACGTGAATAGGAGGTTTAGCTATCAATGATCCTTCTCAGTGTAGCAGTAAAGCACTCTGCACTCCTGCCTTTCCCTAATGCTGATGTGAGTAGCAGTTGCAGTGTAACGCTGTGGTATGAGCTATTCACACACACGCAGTCCCGTCCTCTCCATCTGAGTGCATAGATGAAATGAAGAGAGGCAAGATGGCCACCGATTATATAGGGCCTGTGACATCACAGGGGTCAGTGAACACTGATTGGCTGCATCTCACATGTGATTCAGGGTCAGCCCGCCTACCTTCATTCACGCTGCTGTTCCCTGCCCTCCCATAATCCCCTGCCCCATGTACTCACATGTGGATCCGCCATCTTAGGTCTCCAATAGCCTGGAACGCTGTAAAATAGAGTTTAGTTAAGCGATTCGCGCGATAGAATCGCGGCTATATTCGTATTCGTTGCGAATCAAATTTTTCATGAAATTCGTTACGAATTTGGGTTCGTCAACTTTGATTCGCTCATCTCTAGTGATCATCTCTCATGATGAGGACAACAAATTGTACACCAAAATGTTCTTTAAACAGGTGGACAGCAACAGCTATTTAAATTTCAGTAGTGCACACTATAAAAAATGGCTTTGCAATATCACTTTTGGACAATTCAAAAGGATTCACAGGAATTGCACCAAGGAGGAGGATTTTAAGGTCCAGAGCAAGATTCTAAAAGCCCGTTTCAAGGGTAAGGGCTCTCCTGCCCCCCTGGTACATTCCTCATTCAAGAAAGCACTAGCACTTACACAAAAAGACTGCTACACCAGGGAACACGGTAACATTAGGAAAGTGCTCACCAAACATTGGGCGATTCTACTGAAAGACCCCTACTTGAGCAGTCTCCTCCCTCCCAAACCTCCTCTCACCTTTCCGTAGAAGTCGCACCCTTCGGAATTTGGTTTCCCCTAGTAAATTCAGGTCCAAAACCACTAAGGACACATCATCACATTTTCTGGCCACTACGGGTAACTACAAGTCTGGTCTCCCCAGATGTAGGTGCTGTCCTCACATCACACACAAACGAAAGGACTTCAGCTCACATGTCACCAAAACATTGTATCCCATTAAGACACGCCTCAATTGCGGATCCCAGTATGTCATTTATGTGACATCGCTGCTCCTTCAGGATCTGGACTATTGTTTTCATTCTTATCTGTGCTACATTAATTGACGATTTACCCTGTAACATTATTATATACTTTTATTCAATAGATGTGTGTAATTCATTGTATATAACTTTGATGTTTGATGTGATGTCATTTCCTAGCCCCGCCCCTTTTATGCACTGGCGCCAATTTGGAATGTATTTAAACCCAGCATATACCTGTATCACTCATACTGATCTGAGGAAGGGGGTGGCTCCCCCAAAACGCGTCATCCTTGTACTTTTATTATTTTCTTATGCTAAATGAACCATTCCGGTGTTTTCATAATACTTCTGGTCTGGCATCCGCTTCATTTCGGAACTAGCAGCGCCACAGCAAGGATCATCTTTTCTCTGTTTGCAATGAAAGGAGTTCGGGATACGAAGGGATGGGGGCAGGCAGAGTTTTTAAGACACTGGGTTTATATGATGCAAGATCTTGAAAGGGCCTACAAACCGAGAACCAAGTTTGTAACTGGGGATCTTCAAACGTACAAATTTGGCACAATTGAAAGCCAAATCTTGTCCCAGGAGAGAAAATCTGGGGTGGTCTCCTCCTCTTGTCGGCCTGAGTCTTGGAGATGTTCTTGTAGCCTCAGAGTCCCGATGATTGTAGGAAAACTGCTCCCAAGGTAACAGGTTGGCCCAATCATCCTGCCGAGCAAAAACAAAGTGGCGGAGGAAATCTTCTAGAATTTGATTCACCCTCTCTATCTGGCCGTTGGTTTGCGAGTGATATGCTGAGAAGTCCAACTTGACCTTGAGACGGGAACAGAGAGCCCGCCAAAATTTGGAGACGAACTGGACCCCTCAGTCAGAGACAATGTGTGACGGTAACCCATGAAGGCAAAAAATATGCAGAAAGAGAGGGGGCGTAGCTTGGGCGCGCTGGAGATGAGCTGCGTGTGCTGAGAGCTCCTGCAAGGGCCGTGATTTAGGGGCTATTTCCAGGCTATGGGAGGCAGGAAAAAATACAAAAAACCCCCTAAGAAGACCCCTGAAGCTAAGCACCGCACAATAGAGGAGTTCTTTACAGTGCCCGTCCCTGCCGCTGCGGCTCTTACCGAGTTCGCAGCGCGGCCTTCTCTCCCTGCACCGCCGGAACATCGTACCTCCGCTCACTCAGCCAGAAGTGCACGGACTGCCGGCAGCCACTCGCCGCGACAACACAGGGCTCTGGAGTGCCACGCTACTGCTGATCCCCAGTGCCCGGGGACCGAAACCGGCGTGCATAAGGTCAGACAACTTCTTTCTCTTTCACCCACTGTGGCCACTCACCGGCAAACAAACATGGCGGTGCTCCCCCCTCGTGCTGCAGCGGCCTCCTCTCCCTCTGTGATGCCTCCTGTAGTGAAATCAATGGCCGCACTGCCGAATCCCCATAATGAGAACTATGCAAACCCTGTACCCCTGAGCCCACAACCCGAGCACCCCACTCCAGATGAGGCTGCTAAATATGCCAAGGCCCCACTGTCTGTCCCCCCTGGCATCAAATTGCCTCAAATGTTACATAAGAGTGCTGCTTTACCTGGTCTGCCTGCTCAGACTTCAGTCACACCCTCCACTAACCATTCTGTGCTCCCTGCAGGGAATCAACAGACAGAAAATGCCTCTCATTCCACTTATCCTTCACATCTTGATCCAAATTCCCTCACTTGCAACACAAGTCTGTCTACATATACCAATCCTCCTGAAAGGGTTCCTGGTCCACCTGCACGTGACGTTACCGACTGGTCAGCTGACATGGAATCCGACAATTCCCAGTCTGATGGGGATCCAATTGACTCTTCCGCTGAAAGCGACACACCAGAATATTGGGGTGCTAGCCCCCCCGCAAAGAAAAAACTGTTCAAAACGCCTATGAAGTACTCCCGCTCTGCTAACCGCAGTCCCGGCCACTCATCTTCTGATGATACTCTGAAATCATACCAAACTAACGGCCAAACATGCCGCACGCCTGGCAAGCGAACCACGACTCAACCATCTGATCTCGCCCCACAACCGGCATGTCCGTCTTTACCGTCGCCTGAAATGGCAGCCAACACCCTTAAAAATCACCCGGAACTACAAGCCTTGTTAGCTTTATTGCCAACCAAGTCTGATATGCTAACACTTGCATCTGACCTAAAGTCTGCCTGGCGTCAGGATCTCAAACCGGTGAAGTCTGCGGTTTCTGCCATACAAACCCGTGTTCAAAAATTAGAAGACTTTCAGAAATCGGTCTCCTCTCAGCTCCAAGACTTGCAACAAACTACCCAAAATTTGTCGCTGCAACAATCAGCTACTACCGAACACTTAGACGACCTTGACAACCGCAATAGGAGGAACAACATTAGACTCAAGGGTCTTCCTGAAACTGTTCCTCCGCATGAAATAACAGGTACCCTCCAAAAAATATTCAACACCATTTTACAAAAGCCCCTAGATTCCCCACTGGAGCTAGATAGAGCGCATAGAGCCCTGAAAGCTAAAAGCCAAGACCCTTCCAGACCTAGAGACATCATCTGCAGAGTACATCATTTCCTCCTAAAAGAGGAGATCATGCGTAAAGCAAGACGTCTCCCCACTATCTCATATAACGGCACCACTGTTCAAATCTATCCCTACCTCTCGCTCCGGACCCTCAGACTAAGGGCAACTCTGAAACCCCTCCTGCAACTTCTTCAGAATGCCCAGATCACCTACAGATGGGGATTTCCATTCTCTCTGACTGCAAAGCATGGAACTGTGACTGCTACTATCCGTCGTCCAGAAGACCTCCCTGAGTTCTTAATGACATTCAAACTTCCAAAAGTATCGCTGCCGGATTGGAACAAAATGTATATGCCGCTGTCTCCTATTGGACTCCCTGCTCCGAATAGACGGCGTGACCCGACTGGAGGACAAGTCGACCCTACACCAGGACCCCTTCCCCAGAGATCCAAACGCAAGACCTGATGTGATTGGTCTTGTATTATTCTTTTTGCTTACCTGCCTCAACAAGTATTGGCTTCTTTGAATGTACCATTCACTTAATGTATGATGCCCTGGTCCCCCAGGAACCTGGCCACCAGTGTGGGTGTAGAACCCAGTGACCTATTCCTGGGTAACCAATTTCATCTAACAGGATTTTGTTAGTTAATTTGTTCTTGTGTTACGTATTTACCTCATTTGTATACCTCCCTTCCTCTCTCCCTCTACCCTTCCCCCCACATTCCCCCCTTGAGGGAGTAGCTAAATCTCCCGTCTCCCTTGGACAGTGAGGGACATGACTTACATACAAGACCCACTAACTACCTCCTCCCTCCCCTACATTTCCTACGAATTAGTTAACAATGCATCTTACTGCCTCCCACTCAGTAACCATCACGCAGCCTAAGAATGCTAGTTGTACACTACCCCTTAGTTAGACAAGCTCCCTCCTGCTGACTGTAGGAAGGGACCCATTCACTCACAGTTAGGCCCTTGCTTTTGGCTCTTTTTGACCCCTACTTAGAGGCCTTCCTTGCATCTTTCTTTACTGGACCGGCGCCTCTTCCACGCTACCCACCCTAGGTACGTGATTGGGCTGGACCCGATCACTTTTCTGGCCCATATGGCCCAACCTTGTAGTACCCACGCACCCATTCTCTTATGGTTGCTCTCTACTTTCTGTATCCCCTCCGCTCATACCTCTGTTTCTTTTCTTTTCTCCCCTAGGACATTATCTTGCTATTCACGACAGCCTTGTGGACGAGAGTCATCGGTGATCTGCACTCCAGGCGGTAAGTGGATCCTCATCACTACATACCACAATGGCAGCTAATATCACATTGACCTCCCTTAATGTTAAGGGCTTCAATACCCCAGAGAAAAGGGCCCAAATTCTCTACTCACAGCATAAGCAAAAAACACACATTCTTGCACTCCAAGAGACTCATTTCAAAGAAGGACATGTACCCAAACTACAAAATAAATATTACACCACCTGGCTCCACAGTGTGAACCCAGTTTCACGTACCAAAGGAGTCTCTATTGCATTTCACAAAGCGTTGCCAGTTACAGTGACCGCCTCAGTACTAGACCCAGATGCCAGATACATTTTTACTAATTGTCAATCATTTCAAATCACGCGGTGACTATTGCTGCCATCTATGCACCAAATGTAAACCAAATTCCCTTCCTCCTGAGAACACTGGAGTCCTTAGCTCATTTTGCTAATGGACCGATTCTACTTTGTGGAGACTTAAACTTACCCATGTTCCCTGAGGTTGACACGTCCTCTGGGAAATCGTACCTTTCACACAGTAAATTGCGAGCTCTCAGGAGGAAACTTCACTCTCTTCAATTGGTGGATGTCTGGCGCTCCCTCCATCCACAGGGCAGAGACTACTCTTTCTACTCCCATTCAAAACAAATGTACAGCCGCATAGATTACATCTTCTGCTCCCATCATCTTCTCCCCTCGATAACCAGCTCCCACATAGATGTCATCACACTCTCAGATCACGCACCTGTCAATTGCTCATTCACGCTCCCCTCTTGGGTTAAGCCTCATTCCTCTTGGCGCTTAAATGAATCCTTACTCCTGGACACCATGTGCATGCAGGAACTCAAGGAAACCATACGGCACTTTAAAAATGACCACATAGCTGATACATCTTCCCCTTTGATTAAATGGGAGGCGCTGAAATGTGTTCTAAGAAGTGTATTGATAAGCCATGGGGCAAGACTCAAGAGGGAAGCGTCGGCCAAACTCCAAATGCTGCTGCAGCAACTACACTCTCTCGAAACACTACACAAAAGATCACAACAAGACTTTGTGTTCCGTGACCTGATTCGTGTCCGCGCAGAGATCCTCTCTCTACTGAACGCTAAACATGGACACTATAAACAAATAACCGGACGACTGTTTTATGAATGGGGTAATAAGTCGGGCAGACTGCTGGCCCGAGCTCTGAAAGCTAAAATGTCCTCCCTTTTTATTTCTAGCATTAAATCCCCATCTGGTGAGGTGTCTTCCCTCACACCCGCCATCCTCGAATCATTCAGACAATACTACACGTCCCTTTATAATCTACCAAAACCACCAGGGTCGGCGCCACGCCCACATAATGGTCCCTCCTTAGCTCATTACATCAATGACACTGCTCTGCCTCGACTTCCAGATATGACGATTCAGGCACTGGAAAGATCCTTCTCTTCGGACGAACTAAAAGCAGCCATATCCTCCCTGCCTGCCGGCAAGAGCCCGGGCCCGGATGGATATACAGCTAAATTTTTTAAATCCCTCTCCCCTGAGTTATCTGTTCCATTGCTTGAGGCGTTCAATGGCATATCGGACATCTCGCCCCCCCCCCTCCCTCCTTCCTCAAGGCCTATATTACAGTGCTCCCAAAGGAGGGCAGAGATCCCCTACAATGCTCCAGCTATCGCCCAATATCCCTTATTAATACGGATGCCAAATTGTTTGCTAAGTTAATTGCCAACAGACTGTCCACACATATGCCATTCCTAGTCCACCGGATCAAGTTGGTTTCATTACTGGTAGAGAAGCCAGAGACAACACCCTTCGCACATTCTCCGTGATTCATCACGCTCGAACGAGTGGTGTTCCCCTCCTTTTACTATCACTTGACGCTGAAAAGGCCTTCGACCGGGTGAACTGGGAATTTTTAGAGGAATCTTTCGCTCAAATAGGGCTGGGTAAGACAATGTTGGGTCGTATAATGGCGCTATATTCTAATCCACAGGCACAGATTAGAGTGAACGGCCGACTATCTGCACCATTTAACATTCGCAATGGCACAAGACAGGGATGCCCCCTGTCTCCGCTCCTCTATGTAATCTATATGGAACACTTGCTAACAGCCATACGTAACAACACGGATGTTAGGGGATTATCCACTCCTTTGGGCCATTGCAAATGTTCAGCTTTCGCCGACGATCTGCTCCTATTCATAACCTCTCCACTCATTTCGCTTCCCTCATTAATGTCCACACTACACGCCTTCTCGAGATATAGCAATTACAAACTCAACCCCACAAAATGCGAGGCTTTAAACATATCCATTCACCAAACACTTCTTGGCCAACTCCAATCGTCTTACCCTTTCCACTGGCAAACAACTTCCATCAAATACTTAGGTATACAGGTCCCGGCTGACCCGCTAAACACATTCCGTCTTAATTTCCCTCCTCTATTGAAGCAACTCAAATCAGACCTGACCAAGTGGGATCGTAAAGATTTCTCTTGGATTGGCAGGATTAATATTTTAAAAATGAATATTCTCCCACGTCTGCTATACCTCTTTTCCTGTATACCATGCCACATTCCCAAGACCTTCTTTAAAGAACTCTATGCACTCCAATCAGGATTTGTATGGGCACACAAACACTCACGACTGGCGCGCAGCGTCCTTGTCAGGAGGAAGACGGAGGGGAGCTTAGCCTTGCCTGATTACATATCTTACTATGTGGCTTCAATACTGTCCCGAGTCATCGACTGCTTCTTTCATTCCAAAGACAAACAGTGGGTCCTTTTTGAAGGCTTCATGGCTAATATCGCCCCACATAATCTTCTCTGGCTGCCCTGTCTGTCTTTCAACTCACGAAGACTTGCGGACCTCCCACCAATACTCCATTCCATAGCTAAATCGAAACTGACTTACATGAACCGACTCTCGCTTTTCTCCTCTGACGGACCACTGACACCTATCTTTAACAATCCAGACTTCCCGCCAGCAACTAACGCCCGCTCCTTCCTTACCTTACATCGCCAGGACGGAGCTACCCTTCGTAATCTCCTGACTGCCACATCTCTCAGACCCCTACGGGACCTCCTAGACGGTGCACCTCCAACGACCGCTCACACACTTCAATATGCTCAATTGAGACACTTTTATCTATCAGCTAGGAATCGTTTACACCTTCACCGCTCCCTCACACAATTCGAGTCATTGTGTGTCTCCTCCTCTACGTTGCATCGGCCGATCAGTGTCCTCTATCCCATCGTCCTAGCTGCATCCTCTACCTCTCCGCCCGCTTATCGAGCTGGATGGGAGGGGGACATTGGCCGCCCGATCAACGACGGGGATTGGAACAAAGCTCTCTCTCTATGCCACCGCACATCCATCTCCTGCAGGGCGCAAGAGACTAATTACAAGCTTCTCACCAGATGGTACAGAGTGCCTGCTTTATTGGCCAAATTCTATCCAGAAGTCTCTGATGCTTGCTGGAGATGCGGTGCGGCTAGAGGCACTATTCTCCACATCTGGCTCGACTGCCCCACAATGACATCATTCTGGGCCGGGGTTCTAAGGATTGTTGCACACCTCACAACTTATAAACTGCAGAATACACCCGAAATTCTCCTACTGAACATCCTCCCCTGTGGTATCCCGAAACACACCTTAAAACTGATCTCATTTCTTCTCCTGGCAGCAAGGACAATAATACCGAGATTGTGGAGATCCAAAACTCCTCCTACCATATCTAATTGGTTTCAGGAGCTATCTTATCTACATAGGATGGAGGAGTTGAGGGCAGAATCCCTTCGCCAAATAGACACATACCACAAGATCTGGCATCCCTGGACAAAATTCACGTCCTCTAGACTATATGAGGAGGTTCACCTGTCCAATTGATAGCCAATAGCTTCCCCCATTAGACATATTCATGACATGTACACCTTGGCCCTTAACTGTCACTTAGGCCATACATCGCACGCCTGGCTGTCGCGGAGATCCGATGTCTACTCGCCACACAAGGTATGTCTTTATTCTCGCCTGTCCTTTTCACTTGTCTATTCTATTCTATTCTATCACCCCTTCCTTCCCTCTACTCTCGCTGCCCTAATACCATTCTCCCTTCTCTTTTCTCTTTTCGTTCTTTATTACCTGTTGTTGAAGCGACCCTACAAGTGCTATGTTGGTTGTCCTTGATGTCCCCATGCTGTCTCGTGTCGCATAGATTTAGTAGAACTGTTTGTCTATACTACTGAATACACATGAGACAATGGTCATGTAAGGCGACTCGTTAACTAGATGACTGTACTTTTACGACGATTGTTACGTCCTGTTGGTCGTATGCCATTTTGCTCATGTCTCCATTGATATTACATCTATGTTAGTACTTTGATACTTCTTATACATCTGTTAAAATTCAATAAACACTTATTGTTAAAAAAAATATATATATATATGCAGAAAGAATTGGTCCGCCAGCTGAGGAGCAGAGGAAAGTCCAGGCAGTGGTACAAAATGGGACATCTTGGAGAACCGATCTGTGATCAACCAAATGACCGTGTAGTTAGAGGAGGGCGGTAGATCCGTGATGAATTCCATGGCAATGTGAGTCCAAGCTGAAAGTAGGATGCAGGTGTCCGTGGAGAGGGACAGACCCAAAATCCAACTTTTGTGTGATGCTTCTCCGGGATGGAACAGATTATGTCGGCAAAGATGCTGTGTAAACTTTTTCTTTTTCAAATTAAAATAGTAACAAGGGCAACAAAAGTTACACAGATTTGGGATATGCTGGACAACGCATTTCTAGAGGGGATTCCTTTCTTCGTCAGGTCCTGATGTCAGGACTCATGTCTACTTCCCAAATCCGGACAGACCAACACCACCACAGAACGTACATCCAACTTCATCACCACCTACAGCAGGGAACACAAGGACATCAGGAAAATCCTAAGTAAACATTGGTCAGTCCTCTTACAAGATCCGCACTTAAGGAGCACTCTTCCACCTAGACCTTCCCTTACATTTCGTAGGGCCAGGACCCTACGGAATGTGATTGCTCCCAGTAAACTCAGGTCCACATCCCAACAGTCCCACCCCTCCATACTCCCGGAGGTGTGGGCTAACACGCTGCAAATGCTGCCCACACATTTCACACAAATGCCAAGTGTTCTCCTCTATTGTTACCAGCGAAACCTTTTCTACCAAATCTTTCCTCAACTGTGGATCTCAGTACGTCATCTATTTATTCCAATGCCCCTGTAAAAAACAATATGTGGGCAGGACCATACGTTGCTTCAGAGAATGCCTGAACAAACATCGTAGCAACACAACACACAAATTTCTACTACATAGCGTCTCACGCCACATGACAGAGCATCACCAGGGGGACTTCAGTGCCATCCTTGCTACCCCATTGAATTCATCATCAAGGATGTAAACCAGAGATACAACACCCTCAGGAGACGTGAAAACTTTTGGATCCACACCCTCTGTACCCTGTCCCTTGAGGGTCTAAATGAAATGATCAAATGCAATCTGTAATCAAACCGCTACCCCCTATTTATACCAGTTCACCCCCATTCATGCAGGTATAATCCGCCCATTCTGCCCATCTTCTAACACCCTTCCCCCCAACCCAACCCCTCCCACCTACCAGTACCGTTATCCACCATATACTTATTAACCTCTTCAGGACACAGGGCGTATGGATACGCCCTGCAATTCCGAGTCCTTAAGGACCGAGGGCATATCCATACGCCCGTGGGAAATCCGGTCCCCACCGCTAGCCGGTTGGGGACCGGAGCCGCATGCCTGCTGAAATCATTGAAAGTGAAAGTAAATCGATCTTTACTGTGGCAACCACTAGGGGGGCCAAACTGCAACTCCCAGCATGCCCAGACAGCCAAAGGCTGTCTGGGCATGCTGGGAGTTGTAGTTTTGCAACATCTGGAGGGTCACAGTTTGAAGATCACTGTTACAGTGGTGCCCAAATAGTAGCCCTCCAGATGTTGCCAAACTACAACTCTCAGCATGCCTCGACTGCCCAGGCATGCTGGGAGTTGTAGTTCTGTAACATCTGTCCCTTCAGATTTAGCAATTTTCATGACATTTTTGAAAATTGCTGCTCTACTTTGAAGCCCTCTAATTTTTTCAAAAAGCTAAAATATGTCCATTTTTGATGCCAATATAAAGTAGACATATTGTGTTTGTGAAGAAAAATAAAATTTATTTTGAATATATCCATTTTCCTTACAATTAGAGAGCTTCAAAGTTAGAAAAATGCAAAATTTTCCAAATTTTCATGACATTTTGGGATTTTTCACCAAAAAGGGATGCAATTAACGCCGAAAATTTACCACCAAAAAAACACAAAAAAACAATCTTAGAATAAGAATATTCGGTAAAAGCGTTTTCGCGTTATTAATTCGTAAAGTCTCGGTGGTCATAATTGCGAAAAAGGGCTCAGTCCTTAAGGTGAAAAAGGACTGCGTCCTTAAGGGGTTAATACCATCCATTATTACTATCCATTGCATCATGTTTTACTCTGTTTTACCCACATTTATTATTCATGTATTATCTATTCATACTACTATTTATATACTATTATTATATTATCATCCATCCACAATATTCATGTATTATCTATTATTTTATATTATTTATATTATCATGCATTTATCACCACTATATACCAAAACATTTCACTATATGCCAATACAATGTATAATAATAATCTCTATTATATATTTTAATGTATTATACTATAGCTATCTCCTGTTTTATAGAATAATCACCTGTGCTCACCATGCTCCTAGTACATGATGTCAGCCACAGCACTCCGCACAATTATCTGCGTTTGCCTCAGCAGATGTGCATATTTCTGCCTTACCCCGCTGCCGCATTGTCAGGGATGTTTCTCTTCCAAATATAGTTCCCGCATGTGTTCCTTCACTCAGTACACATTGCTTTTAAATGCCCGATCCACCTTATTACTCTCCACGGCACTGTCAACTAACACTGACAGCGCTCCGCGAATACCGCCTGCTGATTAGCCAGCTTAGTCACGTGACGGCCGCCCCATAGCGAAGCGTCCATGACTACGCTCCCCAGCATCTGCGTGTCCATTCATCGAAGCTGCAGTCTACTCTCTGCGCCTCTGACATCACGCCTGCTCATAGCCCAGATGTTTACACATGTGGTCCGGATGTGCAGGTTACTTTAGTTTCAAAACTCCTTCTAATTTCAAGCCTCAATAATGAATAACATTATACTTTCACATGGTTTATGCTTTACTATGAATAATTAGGATGTTCTGTATATTTACATTCGTTTTTATGTAAGTTTACTGTATCAACATGGAAAGTGTTTTGGTCTGGCTCCTCCCCCAATATACCTGGCGCCCTTTTCTGCACCTATTTATAGAGTGATTGTATGTATTGTTTGCACGCTGATATGAAGGAGGGGGTGGCTCCCCCGAAACATGTAATCCTATCCTGCACTGGTTTTATTGTTTTTATTGTAATGCAACAAACCTCCCAGCTTTTAAACCTACTCTTCTCTGGATTTGGTTCATCACACTTATCACAGAACCAGCAGTGCCACTCAGAGGTTCTTTTGCTCGACCACTACTTGCCAGGTAAGGAGAAGGCAGGCCTGGCGAGGAAGGAAATGGTACGGAAGACTTTGGTTCTGATGTCCCCAGACAGCGATTCAAGCAGTCTTTCCCCCAGCTAGAGCTGTCACCGGAAGGCCAGTCAAGTACTGGGGAGTGATGTTGCAGCCAGGGAAGACCGAGAAGAATAGCAGAAGTGCAGTGAGGAAGCACAAAAAACTTGATCCTCTCCTTAGCAGAAAGCTGATTCAACTATTGTGCCTGTTGCGCTAACTGCTGAGACTGTTGAGCCACGATGATGGTGAGGTCAGCAATGTTTGGCAGAGGCACCTCGGCATCCATGGCCAGATCTTACTGTAATGGCTGGAATAGTGGATACGCTGTACCACTGAGGACGATTGTGAAAGCTGCACCAGGGAGTGTAGTCTAAGGAGACACTGGTTTTTCACCAAAGCCCACCGCAAAGTCCATTCCGCAAAGCGAGATGGACTTGCTGCGGCAGGCGAACTCCCAGGTCGCTACCCCTGGCGTTACATGCCCACAATGGCAGCTAAGGTAGGCAAGGTACAGACTAGGCAGGAAGGTCAGGGCAGGTGGCTAGATACAGTGGACAGGAACATAGCAGACAGAACTGGTACATGGTATAGCAAAACACAATTAGCCTACACTTTCTCAATGGCAAGGTAGCACAAAGATCCAGCAGGGGTCGAAGGAAGTGAGAACACTTTATACGGTCAGCGCCCGGCAATAGTCAATTAGCGGTGTGCTGGCCCTTTAAATTTCAGAGAGCCAGTGAACATGCATGCGTTCTAGGAAGTGGGTACACGCATGCCAGCTGTCAGGAGAAACAGAGGAGCCAGGAATGCAGCGGGGTAAGTATCCTCCGGCCAGCTGAGTGCACCCGCAGCCGGACATGCAAGCCGCGGTGCTGCCCATCCCTGACAGTACAGGGAGAAGGGCAAGGGGAGTGCCAGCCGCCAGCATGTCCGGCCGCGGTGCGAGTTGTAACACCAATGTCTTCCATGGGGATAGATAGCCAAGCTTCCACCGGTCGAAGTACAGCAGCAGGTCCCATTGTGATATTAAAGGCCATTCAAGGTGTTGTGCTCTGAGCACAACCCGACTCGGTAAGTGCAATTTTGTGCACTCACATTTTGTATGTACATGAACGTATTGCACTAGGGGTGCGCATTCCCATTTTTGTTTCTTTTCTTTAAAGGGGTACTCCACTGGAAAAAAAAAATCTTAAATCAACTGGTGCCAGAAAGTTAAACAGATTTGAAAATGACTTCTATTCAAAAATCTTATTCCTTCCAGTACTTAGCATGCTGCTGTATGCTACAGAGGAAGTTCTTTTCTTTATGAATTTCTTTTCTGACTGACCACAGTGCTCTCTGCTGCCCCCTCTGTCCATTTTAGGAACTGTCCAGAGTAGGAGCAAATCTCCATAGAAAACCTCTCCTGCTCTGGACAGTTCCTGACATGGACAGATGTGTCAGCAGAGAGCACTGTGGTCAGACAGAAAGGACATTCAAAATGAAAAAGAACTTCCCGTGGATCATACAGCAGCTGATAAGTACTAGAAGGATTAAGATTTTGTAATAGAAATAGAAGCAATTTACAAATCAGTTTAACTTTCTGGCACCAGTTGATTTAAAAAAAATTTCCAGTGGAGTACCATTTTAACCCCTTAAGGACAATGGACGTACTCCTATGCCCCCGTTTCTGAGTCCTTAAGGACCGAGGACGTAGGAGTATGTCCTGTCCATTCCCGGCCCCCCGCCGCTAGCCGGAGGGGAGCCGGTGCCCGATGCCTGCTGATATCGATCAGCAGGCATCGCGGCATATCGCTCAGGGGGTCATGATCTGCGGCGATCCGGGTCAATCGGGTCTCCAGTGACCCGGAATTACTGGCTGATCGGGGCCATCTCTGATAGCCCCGAACAGCCATAGCCAGCAAGGGTGAGGTGGCACTGCTGCCACCTTATGATCGCCCTGATTCGTCGGCCGGTTTACCGGCCGACCAATCAGGGCACCTGCTGCGGGTGTCACTCCCGCAACCCGATCCGCCCCTCTTCCGGAGGACGTGATCGGGTGCGGGAAGAGGACCCCGGCAGCTGGGGACCCCGATCCCCAGCATCCCTGTTGGGATCTGGGCCCCAGGAGCGGCGGCGGCGACGAGGGACTGACCTGAAGCGGCGTGAATCAGCAGTTGGGTGAGTGACAGCCTCCTGCTGTGGCTTAGCAACAGCTCCCAGCATGCAAAAAGGGCATGCTGGGAGCTGTAGTTATGCAACAGCAGGAGGCAGACCACCACAACTCCCAGCATTCCCTTATGGGCATGCTGGGACTTATAGTTTTGCAACAGCTGGAGTCACATTTTTTCTATGGAAAAGTGTACCTTCAGCTGTTGTATAACTACACCTCCCAGCTTGCACAATCAGCTAAAGTGCATGCTGGGAGTTTTAGTGGTGCATCTGCTGGTTGCATAACTACAACTCCCAGCATGCCGGTTGGCTGTCGGTGACTGCTGAAAGTTGTAGTTTTGCAACAGCTGAAGGCACACTGGTTGTGAAACACTGAGTTAAGTAGCAAACCAGTGTGTCTCCAGCTGTTGCATAATTACAATTCCCAGCCAAAGTAGTATGCCTCCAGTTGTTGCATAACTACAAGTCCCAGCATGCCCTTCCACTATCTGTACATGCTGGGGGTTGTAGCTTTTGCAACAGCTGAAGGCACACTGGTTGCAAAACACTGAGTTTGTTACCAAACTCGGTGTTTCACAACCAGTGTGCCTCCAGCTGTTGCAAAACTACAACTCCCAGCATTCACTGATAGACTGTACATGCTGGGAGTTGTAGTTTTACAACAGCTGGATCCCCTCCCCCCTCCCCAATGTGAATGTACAGGGGAGGTTTACAGTAAGTATCCGGCTGCAAGTTTGAGCTGCGGCAAATTTTCTGCTGCAGCTCAAACTGCCAGCAAGAAACTACTGTGAACCCCCGCCCGTGTGACTGTACCCTAAAAACACTACACTACACTACACTAACATACAATAAAATAAAAAGTTAAAAACACTACATATACAAATACCCCTACACTGCCCCCCTCCCCTCCCAATAAAAATGACAAACGTCTGGTACGCCACTGTTTCCAAAATGGAGCCTACAGCTGTTGCAAAACAACTACTCCCAGTATTGCCAGATAGCCGCTGACTCTCCAGGCATGCTGGGAGTTTTACAACAGCTGGAGGCATCCTGTTTGGGAATCACTGACGTAGAATACCCCTATGTCCACCCCTATGCAAGTCCCTAATTTAGGCCTCAAATGTGCATGGTGCTCTTTTGCTTTGGAGCCCTGTCAAATTTCAAGGCAACAGTTTATGGTCACATATGGTGTATCACCGTACTCGGGAGAAATTGTGTTACAAATTTTGGGGGGTATTTTCTGCTATTGCCCTTTTTAAAAATGTAAAATTTTTGGGAAACCGAGCATTTTAGGTAAAAAAATATATATATTTTTTACATATGCAAAAGTCGTGAAACACCTGTGGGGTATTAAGGTTCACATTACCCCTTGTTACGTTCCCCGAGGGGTCTAGTTTCCAAAATGGTATGCCATGTGTTTTTTTTTTTTTTGCTGTTCTTGCACCATAGGGGCTTCCTAGATGCGGCATGCACCCAGAGCAAAATTTGCTTTCAAAAAGCCAAATGTGACACCTTCTCTTCTGAGACCCGTAGTGCGCCAGCAGAGCCCTTTTCACCCCCATATGGGGTGTTTTCTGAATCGGGAGACATTGGGCTTCAAATTTTGGGGGGGGATTTTCTGCTATTACGCTTTTTAAAAATGTAAAATTTTTGGGAAACTAAGCATTTTAGGTAAAAAAAAATTTTTTTTTTTACATATGCAAAAGTAGTGAAACACCTGTGGGGTATTAAGGTTCACATTACCCCTTGTTACGTTCCCCGAGGGGTCAAGTTTCCAAAATGGTATGCCATGTGTTTTTTTTTGCTGTTCTGGCACCATAGGGGCTTCCTAAATGCGGCATGCCCCCAGAGCAAAATTTGCTTTCAAAAAGCCAAATGTGACTCTTTCTCCTCTGAGACCTGTAGTGCACCAGCAGAGCACTTTTCACCCCCATATGGGGTGTTTTCTGAATCGGGAGAAATTGGGCTTCAAATTTTGGGGGGTATTTTCTGCTATTACCCTTTTTAAAAATGTAAAATTTTGGGGAAACCAAGCATTTTAGGTAAAAAAAACATTTTTTTTTTTACATGCAAAAGTCGTGAATCACCTGTGGGGTATTAAGGTTCACTTTACCTCTTGTTATGTTCCCCGAGGGGTCTAGTTTCCAAAATGGTATGCCATGTTATTATTTTTTAGCTGTTCTGAGCCCTCTACTGCCCCCGCCGAACAATTTATATAGACAAATGAGGTATGTCCTTTTTTTTTTTTTTTTTTTATATTATTTAATTACATTTTTTAGAAATACATCATTAATGTTACAACCCAAGAAAATGTTACATTCTTTAAATCCCCCCCTAACCCTCTCTCCCCCCCCCCTCCCAAGTCAGCCTGGACTTTCTAGTTCATCTCCTATTCCATGTCTCCTGGGGTAGACATTTATTCTTGATTTTTTTTACTTTTAACACTAGACTTATAGAACACTAGCTCATATTGTCTAACTTTATTTACTCCTACTACCCACTCTTCCCTTGACGGTGTTCTTGGGGACATCCATTTCCTAAGAATCAAAATCTTTGTCACTCCCATTAGTCCCAATAATAGGTCAGTATGCCTAGATCCTCCCATCTCCAGACCATAAATTGCAGTTTTTGGTTCAAACGGCAGGGCAACATCAGTTATTCCCTTTATTCTTCCAAACACCATACTCCAAAACGTCTGTAACATCGTACAGTTCCATATCATGTGTAACTAATTGGCGCCCTTCCTACCACACTTGAAACATTGAGAATTTTCCCTGGTCTTAATTTTATAAAGGAATTGTGGTGAATACTGTGCACGATAAACTAACATCAAAAGGACACCCTAATATTCTTCATCACCAATTTCCATTCTATCTCCGTGATTCCTCCTATATCTTTTGCTAGACCTATCCTTTTCATTACATCTTCCCATCCCTTTTCCCCCAATAATTTATATATAGAGCTCATAATTTTCCTCTTTCCACCCTGTGCTATCTTTATATATTCTGTGATGTGGTAGCTAACTACCTTTAACTTTTCTTTTGGCTCCTCTCTTCTCAAGGCATCCCTGAGTTGAATGTAACCAAAATAATTTCTGTTATTCAAATCGAACCGTTCACTCAACCCATCCCAACCTATTATCTCCCCCTTTAAACAAACGTGATCAATCAACACAATTCCTTTATTTTCCCAGTTCACATAATCTGAAATTTTCTTGATTTCATGGAAGTTCTCATTTTCCCATAAAGGGGTACACCAGACACTACTCCCTATCTCAGCTATTTGCTTGGTTTTTGCCCACACTTTCCCCAATAATTCCTTCACTGTATTCCCTCTCTCACTGTCCATTTTTAATCTCCCACTCTCTAACAATTCCCATATTGACCCAAACTTCAAACCCATCTTTCCAAGGAAAACCGCCAATGCTTGCTGTTCTTGGATAATCAGACTTAGTTGTGCTGCTATGTAATAGTGTACAAAATTTGGAATGCCTAAACCGCCGTTTTCCATGGGGTGATAAAAATACTGGCTTTTAACCCTGACCCTTTTCCATCCCCAAACAAGATTATTTATTTTACTCTCTAATCTTTTAAAAAAGAAGTTTTTAATCCACATAGGGGAAGCTCTTAGATAATGTGTAATCATAGGTAGTAGCACCATTCTAAGTAGTCCTATTCTGTCAGCCATACTTAGCCTCATCTTACTCCATATATTTATTTTCCCCGAAACTTTCCCCAGCAAAGGCCACAAATTTAATCTCTCAAAATCCGAGGCCACTCTAGAAATTTTTATGCCCAAATATTCCAAGCTATCTTTAACCCTTAGCACTTTAACAGGACCAATTGACCCATCAATATCTATGTCCAGTGGAAGAAGTCCTGATTTTTGCAAATTGATCTTCATCCCTGAAAAACAACCAAACTCTTCCACCAATCGGATTACTTCCGGAACCTTCTCCACTGGATTCCTAACAAACAAGACCACATCATCTGCTTATAATAATATTCTTTCCTTATCCCCTAGTACCCCACACCCGTGAAAAACCCCAGTACTCCTAATCATATCCGCTAAAGGTTCTATAAAAAGTGCAAATAGTAAAGGTGATAATGGACACCCTTGTCTAGACCCTCTTTTTAAGTGTATTGAGTTAGATAGATTCCCATTAATATTAATCTTTGCTGTTGGTGAAGAATACATATTTTAATAGCTTTTAAAAAAGAAGTACCAAGCCCAAATTTTTCTATTACCCCAAAAAGAAAACCCCACTCCACTCTGTCAAACGCTTTATTGGCGTCCAGGGACAGGATGGAGCGGGGGTCCCCACCATGTGACTGAATATTGAGATAAATCCTGTGTATATGTCTAAACATATTCCTCCCCGTCATAAATCCCCTTTGTTCTTGACCTATGATCTCACCCCAAACTTTTTTTAACCTCTCTGCCCAGATCTTTGCCAGTATTTTATAATCTGTATTTAACAGTGATATTGGCCGGTAATTTTCCATCTTTTCTCTGCTGCTCCCTTCTTGGGGATCAATATTATAACTGCTTCAGACGTCAAGGGAGGCATAGCCCCCCTATTCAAGGATTCATTAATAATTTACCACAAGCAGGGCAGCAGGGATCTATGGAATCTCCTATACAGTTCGAATGTAAATCCGTCTGACCCTGGGGCGGAGTTCCCTTTACACGTTCTAAGTGCCTCCTGAACTTCCTCCAAACTAATCGCCTCATTCATCCTTCTAACCTCCTCCTCTTTTACCCCAGGTAATGATATCTTCTGTAAAAACTAATTGATCTCCAGCTCTGTTTTTTCCCCTTCAGAGTCATATAGTGTTTGATAATACTCCACTGCTACTTGACTTATTGCATCTTGGCCTATCACTGTCTTCCTTATTTTCCAATATCACTATTTCCTTATTTTCCCTTTGATTTTTTATAATACCGGCTAACCATTTATTAGACTTCCCCCCTTCTACATAACTCTTTTGTCCCCATAAAAAAATCCGGTGTTGGGCTTTCTCCAACATAAATTCTTTGTAATCTTTTTGGGCTTGTTCAAGATTTTCCCAATTCTCATTCCCTAACCTGTTTACATATTCCTCCTCCATCTTTTTGATCTGGCTTATCAAATTATCTTCTCCCTTCCTTGCTTCTTTCCTAAAATGGGCTATATTTTTAATCAGGATCCCCCTCAAATATGCTTTTAGGGCATCCCAAACCATAAATAGGTCTGCCGACCCTTTATTAATTCCCCAAAACCAGGTAATCTCTTCTTCTATACCTTTTGTTACTTCTTCCACCTCCAACCAGTGTGAATTAATGTTCTTAGATTTAATCCAGGCTGAATCCCGATCATTATAACCAAAGTTACAGATCATCATGGCGTGATCGGACAGACCCTTAGGTTCATACACAATTTTTTTGATGACTCTAGCCCCACTATCATTGGCCAGAATCATGTCAATTCGTGACGCGGTTTTATGGGACAAATTATAACAAGAGAATGTTTCCCTACCTGGATTCAAATTTCTCCAAACATCCCTCCACCCAAGTTCTTCACAGAACTCTGCTAACACATTCCTACCTTCTCTTACTAGTCCCCCTCTACGATCTCTCTTATTATCCATCACTGAATTAAAATCCCCCATAATGTACAAATCCCTATAAGTTTTCCCATTTAGGAAATCCATTAGTTTAAGCAAGACTTCAGTTTTGAAGGGAGGATGAATATATACAACCGCAAGAATAACCTGTACCGTGTTCCACACTACATGGAGAAAAACAAATCTCCCCATATCATCACAATAATTACTCTTAACCTGAATATTTATTTTCCCATGTATCAGAACGGAGACCCCTGATGAGTAATTGGGCCCGAACGAGTGAAATTCCTGGGCCACCCATTTCTTTTTAATCAATTAGACTGTCTCTTGGGTTAAATGTGTTTCCACCAGGCATATGACTGCCGGTAAATAGTTTTTAATCCTATCCATGATAGCTACTCTTTTCTTTCTTTCCTTAATACCCCTAATATTCCATATTAGTGCTTTACCTCCTTGGCAACACTGGGTTCCCATCCTCCTTTATTTCTTACCCCAAACGTTTTGCCAGGCTGACTCCCCCCCCCCCCTAAACAATCCGCTTCTTATCACGGATCCCTCCACTATTCACTTAGCTCATGTGCTCCCCTCCCCTCTCTCCCCCCCCCACTTTTTTTCTCTTTTTTTTTTCTTTTCCCCCTTTTCCGTAAAAAAACTTTATAACCCTTGACTTTCCATCCATTTTCCTGCCTCTACTGAGGACAGAAATATTGATGTTTTCCCATTATGAACCACCCTCAGACGAGCGGGGAATAACAATGAAAAAACAATATTCTGACTATGCAATCTCTTCTTAATGTCTCTATACTCCATTCTTTTTCTTTGAGTTTCTTTTGAAAAATCGGGATAGAAAAAGACATTTGCGCTTCCAACCTCAACTTTTCCTCTCTCACTGGATAATTTTAGTAATGTATCCCTATCTCTTGCACACATAAATTTTAAGAGTAAAGTTCTTGGCGGCGCTCCTGGTGTAGGTTTAGCATATGGTATCCTGTGTGCTCTTTCTATGGTGTACCAAGTTGAGAAAGTCTGTTCACCATAAATGTCCTGTATCCATTTTGCAAACGGGTCTGCTCCTTCTTCCCCCTCAGGGAGAACAATTACTCTTACATTCGCTCTTCTTGATCTATCCTCTAAATCTTCCATCTTCCCTTTTAAGTATTTATTCTCCTTTATGAGTTCTTCCTGGGCTTTCTCAATACCCTCAATTTTACCATCCATTTGGGGGACCGCTTTTTCTATTTTTCTCACTCTTTCTTTCATCTTTTTTTTTCTTTCACATTGCTAGCATTGATTTTGTGCTTTACATTCCGCCACAGAGCCTAGGCTCCTATTCACACTACAGCGCCATCCGCACTCTATACACTGGTGGAGATGTGAAAAACGAGGCGTGGGGGGGGGGGGATGGAGGGGGGTTCAGCTCTTCAATATTCAATGTCTCTATCACAGATTGTTGTCCCCCCCTCCACCCACTGCCTATCCCCCAACCCCCCGTCATCGCAACACAGTCCCGGAGTTTCCATATTGTTTCCTCTTTAGGTACTATATTCCTTAGAAACATTCTAGGGGCGCCGTGGTTTACTGGCCGCCCGCAGACTCCAACCGTAGCGTGTACCCCTCGCCAGCCTTGTCACGGAAGGGTGAAGGAGAAAAAAATTATCTCACCGCTCCTGGCACTTTCCTGGCTTACTGCTGGTCCCCCGCCACTGACTTCCCAGCACCAGATGTCCTGTGAGCGGCCGGCGTCTCTCCGTGCAAAGCTACCACCCGGTGGGAACAGCCACGTGATCGCCCATGCTGCTCTGCGGATAGGAGCTCTTGTTCCTGGCCGAGCCCCCGCCTCTCCGCCGGGACTCCTTTCTTTGCCTTGCCCTTGCATTCCTCCTCCAGAGCTCCTCCGCCAGTGACAGCTGCTGCTCCGCATTGTGCCGCGTAGCACTGTTTCTCTTTTCTCTTTTTTCTTTTCCTTTTTTTCTGGTCCATCCTGTCTATCCGACCGCTCCAATATTTCTTCCCTGCTCTGAGGACTCCTATCTGAGGGTTAACATTCCTACTTCCACGGGGAGGGAGAGAGCTCCTGGAACACTCGGAGCTGACGAGATCAGATCACATCCTCTCATCACGTGATCACCTCTGAGCTGCCTCGAGGTATGACCTTACTCGAGAGAAATTGGGTTTCAAATACAAGGAAAAATTTTCTCCTTTTTACCCCTGTAAAAATTCAAAAATTGGGTATACAAGAACATGCGAGTGTAAAAAATGAAGATTTTGAATTTTCTCCTTCACTTTGCTGCTATTCCTGTGAAACACCTAAAGGGTTAAAACACTTACTGAATGTCATTTTAAATACTTTGGGGGGTGCAGTTTTTATAATGGGGTCATTTGTGGGGTATTTCTAAGATGAAGACCCTTCAAATCCACTTCAAAACTGAACTGGTCACTGAAAAATAGTGAGTTTGAAAATTTTGTGAAAAATGTAAAAATTGCTGCTGAACTTTGAAGCCCTCTGGTGTCTTCCAAAGGTAAAAACTCATCAATTTTATGATGCAAACATAAAGTAGACATATTGTACATGTGAACCAAAATGTTTTTTATTTTGAATATCCATTTTCCTTACAAGCAGAGAGCTTCAAAGTTAGAAAAATGCAAAATTTTCATTTTTTTCATAAAATTTGGGGATTTTTCACCAAGAAAGGATGCAAGGTACCACAAAAATTTACCACTATGTTAAAGTAGAATATGTCACGAAAAAAACAATCTCAGAATCAGAATGATAAGTAAAAGCATTCCAGAGTTATTAATGTTTAAAGTGACAGTGGTCAGAATTGCAAAAAACTGCTCTGGTCCTTAAGGTGTGAAATGGCCTGGTCCTTAAGGGGTTAACTCCTTAACGACGCAGGACGTATATTTACGTCCTCCGCTGGCTCCCGCAATATGCCGCGGGGTCACGCGGTGTCCCCGCGTCACATCGGATCGGTCCCGGTGGCTATCAACGGCCGGGACCCGCGGCTAATACAGGACATCACCGATCGCGGTGATGCCCTGTATTAACCCTTCAGACACAGCGATCAAAGCTGACCGCCGCGTCTGAAGTGAAAGTTAAAGTATCCCGGCTGCTCAGTCGGGCTGTTCGGGACCGCCGTGGTGAAATCGCGGCGTCCCGAACAGCTTACAGGACACCAGGAGGGCCCTTACCTGCCTCTTTGGTGTCCGATCGACGAATGACTGCTCCGTGCCTGAGATCCAGGCAGGAGCAGTCAAGCGTCGATAACACTGTGGGACCTATAACACTGCAAAAAACAAGTAAAAAAATGTGTTAATAAAGGTCATTTAACCTCTTCCCTAATAAAAGTTTGAATAACCCCCCTTTTCCCATAAAAAAATGAAACAGTGTAAATAAAAAATAAACATATGTGGTATCGCTGCGTGCGTAAATGTCCGAATTATAAAAATATATAATTAATTAGACCGCACGGCCAATGGCGTACGCGCAAAAAAATTCCAAAGTCCAAAAAAGTGTATTTTTGGTCACTTTTTATACCATTAAAAAATGAATAAAAAGTGATCAAAAAGTCCGATCAAAACAAAAATCATACCGATAAAAACTTCAGATCATGAGTCCTCATACCGCCCTGTATGTGGAAAAATAAAAAAGTTATAGGGGTCAGAAAATTACATTTTTAAACGTATAAATTTTCCGACATGTAGTTATGATTTTTTCCAGAAGTACGACAAAATTAGACCTATATACGTAGGGTATCATTTTAACCGTATGGACCTACAGAATAATGATAAGGTGTAATTTTTACCGAAATATGCACTGCGTAGAAACGGAAGCCCCCAAAATTTACAAAATGGCCTTTTTTTCTTTGATTTTGTCGCACAATGATTTTTTCCCATTACGCCGGGAATTTTGGGGTAAAATGACTAATGTCACTGCAAAGTAGAATTGGTGACGCAAAAAATAAGCCATAATATGGATTTTTAGGTGGAAAATTGAAGGGGTTATGATTTTTAAAAGATAAGGAGGAAAAAACGAAAGTGCAAAAACTGAAAAACCCTGAGTCCTTAAGGGGTTAACCACTTAAGGACCCAGGGCGTACCTGTACATTCGTGGGAATTTCGATCCCTGCCATGCCCCGGGCGGGGACCGGGATGGCTGCTGATATCTATCAGAAGGCATCCAGTGTAAATGCCCAGGGGGGAGCCCATGAGACCCCCATGTTCAGAAGCGACGACCAATAGCAGATTGGGGGGAGGGGGGGTTAACGTTCAGTTCCCCCGTTCTTCCCACCCACAGTGGTCCGGGCAGAACGGGGGAACCGAAGGTGACCAGCGGCGGAGGTCTGCTTACCATCAGCGGCGGCGGAGGCGACAATCGGCGGTGGTGACGGGCAGCGATGACGTGCGGCTGGCTCCCTGCTGCAGAATACAGAAGTCGATGAGTTGCCTAGCAACATCTGGAGGGCTACAGTTTGAGACCACTATACAGTGGTCTCTAAACTGTAACCCTCCAGATGTTGCAAAACTACAACTCTCAGCATGCCCTTACACTGCCCCCCCAATAAAAATGAAAACATATCGTACGGCAGTGTTTCCAAAACGGAGCCTCCAGCTGTTGCAAGACAACAACTCCCAGCATTTCCGGACAGCCACTGACTGTCCAGGCATGCTGGGAGTTTAGCAACAGCTGGAGGCACCCTGTTTGGGAATCACTGGCGTAGAATACCACTGTCCACCTATGCAATCCCTTATTTAGTCCTCAAATGTGCATGGTGCTCTCTCACTTCAGAGCCCAGTCGCATTTAAAGAAAACAGTTTAGGGCCACATATGAGGTATTTCCATACTCTGGAGAAATTGCGTTACAAATTTTGGGGGGCTTTTTCTCCTTTTACTCCTTATGAAAAGGGAAAGTTGGGGGCTACACAAGTCTGGTATTGTAAAAAAATAAAAAAAAAATTACACTAACATGCTGGTGTTGCCCCATACTTTTTATTTTCACAATTTTTCATTTTTACAAGGGAAAATGTGTAACCCCATTTCTTCTGACTGAGAACATACCCCATATGTGGATGTAAAGCGCTCTACGGATGCACTACAAAGCTCAGAAGAGAAGGAGCGCCATTGGGCTTTTGGCGAGAAAATATGTCCGGAATTGAAGGCCACGTGTGTTTTACAAAGCCTCCATAGTGCCAGAACAATTTTTCATTTGCTCAGCCCACTGTTCCAAACACCTGTCAAACACCAGTTGGGTGTAAATGCTCACTGCACCCCTTATTAAATTCTGCGAGGGGTGTAGTTTCCAAAATGGGGTCATATGTAGGGGGGTCCACTATTTTGAACCACGGGGGGCTTTGTAAATGCACAAGGCCCCCAACTTCTATTCCAACCAAATTCTCTTTCCAAAAGCTCAATGGCGCTCCTTCCCTTCTGAGCATTATAGTACGCCCACAGTGCACTTGACGTCCACACAAGGGGTATTTCCATACTCAGAAGAAATAGAGTTACAAATTTGGGGGGCATTTTCTCCTATTACCCCTTGTAAAAAATTTCAAATTTGGGGAAAAAACTGCATTTTATTGAAACATTTTTTTTTTTCATTTACACATCCAACTTTAACAAAAAGTCGTCAAACACCTGTGGGGTGTTAAGGCTCACTGGACCCCTTGTTACGTTCCCTGAGGGGTGTAGGTTGCAAAATAGTATACCATGTGTTTTTTTTTGTTTTTTGCTGTTCTGGCAACATAGGGGCTTCCTAAATGTGACATGCCCCCCTAAAAACATTTTAGAAAAACTCGCTCTCCGAAATCCCATTGTCACTCCTTCCCTACTGAGCCCTCTAGTGCACCCACAGAGCATTTGAAATACACATATGAGATATTTCCTTACTCGAGAGAAATTGGGCTAAACATTTTAGGGTGATTTCTCTCCTTTTACCCCTTGTAAAAATTACAAAACTGGGTCTACAAGAACATGCGAGTGTAAAAAATTAAGATTTTGAATTTTCTCCTTCACTTTGCTGCTATTCCTGTGAAACACCTAAAGGGTAAACACACTTACGAATGTCATTTTGAATACTTTTACTGGTGCAGTTTTTACAATGGGGTCATTTATTGGGTATTTCTACTATGAAGGCTCCTCAAATCCACTTCAAAACTGAACTGGTCCCTGAAAAATTCTGGTTTTGAAAATGTTGTGAAAAATTGGAAAATTGATGCTGAACTTTGAAGCCATCTGATGTCTTCCAGAAGTAAAAACATGCAATCATAAAGTAGACATATTGTATATGTTAATCAATATATAATTTATTTGGGATGTCTTTTTTCCTTATAAGCAGAGACTTTCAAAGTAAAAAAAAATGCTACATTTTCAAATTTTTCATCAAATTTGTGAATTTTTCACCGAGAAATGATGCAAGTATCGACAAAATTTTACCACTAACATAAAGTAGAATATGTCACGAAAAAACAATCCCAGAATCAGAATGAAAAGTAAAAGCACCCCAGAATTATTAATTCTTAAAGTTACAGTGGTCAAATGTGCAAAAAATGGCCGGGTCCTGAAGGTGAAAACGGCCTGTTCAGGACCCAAGACGTATGCATACGTCTTGGGACCCTGGTACTTAAGGACCCAGGACGTATGCATACATCCTGAGTCATTCTGGTCTCCGCAGCTCGCCGGGCAGCGATCGAAACAGGATGCCTGCTGAAATCGTTCAGCAGGCATCCAGGACAAACGCCGAGGGGGGCCATGTAGGGGCCGAGGGGGGCCATCGCTGCTGAAATCACAACAGCGGTCTGCGGCGATACCGGGCTGATCGGGTCTCTGGGACCCGATGGCCGGTAATTTTGCATGATCCCGGTTGTCACAGACAGCCAGGACCATGCTGGAGTATAGGAGCGATCCGTCGGTTAGCTAACCGACCAATTGCAGGGGGGGACAGTTACTTCCTCCCGCCCTGCCCGGCCCATGGAAGTCCGGAGAGGACGGGAGGAAGACCGGAGGACGGGGGAGTGCTGGAACCCGGCCCCGGTACTTACCTCGTCCCTGAAGACCCGGATCCCAGCGATGAAGATGGCGGCGGCGACAGGTGAGTTCCTCTTCAGCCGAGGTCGGGCCCTTTACAGCAATGCACGTCGCCGTAAAGCGACATGCATTGCTGTAATATAACCCTGTATACTACAACTCCCAGCATGACCAGATAGCCCTTGGCGTCTGGGCATGCTGGGAGTTACAGTTTTGCAACATCTGGAGGTCCACAGTTTGGAGACCACTGTGCCCTTCCAGATGTTGCAAAACTACACATCCTCAGCATGCCCTTACTATCCAGGCATGCTGGGAGTTGTAGTTCTGTAACATTTGGCCCTTCAGATGTTGCAGAACTACAACTCCCAGCATGCCTGAAAGGTTTTGGCATACTGGGAGTTGTTGTTTTGCAACATCTGGAAGGGCACAGATTTTGAACCACTGTATTAGTGGTCTGAAAACTGTAGTCCTCCAGATGTTGCAAAACTACAACTCCAAGCATGCTGGGAGTTGTAGTTCGGCAACATCTGGCTCTAAAGATGTTGCCGAACTACTACTTCCAGCATGCCTGAGAATGTTTGGGAGTAGGGGTTTTGCAACAACTGGAGGCACACTGGTTGGGAAACATTGTCTGTTTCCTAACTCAGTGTTTCCCAACCCGTGTGCCTCCAGCTGTTGCAAAACTATAACTACCAGCATGCACTGATAGACTGTGCATGCTGGGAGTTGTAGTCTTGCAACAGCTGGAGGCCCCCCCCCCTGTGAATGTACAGGGTACATTCACATGGGTTGGGGGCTTACAGTGAGTATCAGGCTGCAAGTTTGCGCCCGTGTGACTGTATCCTAAAAACACTACACTACACTAACACAAAATAAAATAAAATAAGTAAAAAACGCTACATATAAACATACCCCTACACAGCCCCCCTCCCCTCCCCAATAAAAATGAAAAACGTCTGGTACGCCACTCTTTCCAAAATGGAGCCTCCAGCTGTTGCAAAACAACAACTCCCAGTATTGCCGGACAGCCGTTGACTGTCCAAGCATGCTGGGAGTTTTGCAACAGCTGGAGGCACCCTGTTTGGGAATCACTGGCGTAGAATACCCCTATGTCCACCGTTATGCAAATCCCTAATTCAGGCCTCAAATGCGCATGGGGCTCTGTCACGATTCGGCTTCCAGGTAGTGGATCCTCTGTGTCAGCGAGGGATTGGCGTGGACCGTGCTAGTGGACCGGTTCTAAGAGGCTACTGGTGTTCACCAGACCCGCCGCAAAGCGGGATGGTCTTGCTGCGGCAGTAGCAACCAGGTCGTATCCACTAGCAACAGCTCAACCTCGCTGACTGCTGAGAAGGCGTGGGACAGAAGGACTAGGCAGAGGCAAGGTCAGACGTAGCAGAAGGTCGGGGCAGGCGGCAAGGTTCGTAGTCAAGATGGATAGCAGAAGTTCAGGTAACACAGGCTTTGGACACACTAAACGCTTTCACTGGCACAAGGCAACAAGATCCGGCAAGGGAGTGCTGGGGAAGTGAGCAGATATAGTCTGGGAGCAGGTGGATGTCAATTAAGCTAATTGGGCCAGGCACCAATCATTGGTGCACTGGCCCTTTAAGTCTCAGAGAGCTGGCACGCGCGCGCCCTAGAGAGCGGAGCCGCGCGCGCCAGCACATGACAGCAGGGGACCGGGATGGGTAAGTGACCTGGGATGCGATTCGCGAGCGGGCGCGTCCCGCTGTGCGAATCGCATCCCCGACGGACCATGACAGTGCAGCGCTCCCGGTCAGCGGGACTGACCGGGGCGCTGCAAGGAGAGAGACGCCGTGAGCGCTCCGGGGAGGAGCGGGGACCCGGAGCGCTAGGCGTAACAGTACCCCCCCCTTAGGTCTCCCCTTTTCTTTGTCCGGTAACTGCCTCCCCTGGGATGAGGACACCGGGAAAGAATGGAGGGTTTCCTCAAGGGCAGGCAGTACAGCAGGAGTGGGAATGGGGAGGGAGGGCGAAGCCTGGCACGGGGCAGTGTGTCACCAGGACGGGGGCCATGAGGAGGCACTGAGGCTTGCCTGACGGGACTGGGAGGGGGGGAGAGGCACTTCCTATGGCAAGCAGAGTCCCAGTTCTTGATCTCCCCGGTGGTCCAATCAAGGGTGGGAGAATGAAGCCGGAGCCATGGCAGACCGAGGAGGACCTCAGAGGTACAGTTGGGGAGGACGAAGAGCTCAATCACTTCGCGATGGGGTCCAATACACATCAGGAGGGGTTCTGTGCGGTAACGCACGGTGCAATCCAATCTGACTCCGTTGACCGCGGAAATGTAGAGCGGCTTGACGAGACGGGTCACCGGGATACGGAATTTATTCACCAGAGAATCCAGAATAAAATTCCCAGAGGCACCAGAGTCCAAGCAGGCCACGGCTGAGAGGGAGGAGTTGGCTGAAGGAGAAATCCGCACGGGCACCGTGAGACGTGGAGAAGCAGACTTAGAACCAAGAGACGCCACACCCACGTGAGCTGGGTGCGTGCGTGCGTTTCCCAGACGTGGAGGACGAATAGGGCAATCCACCAGGAAATGCTCGGTACTGGCACAGTACAGACAAAGATTTTCTTCCCTACGGCGATTCCTCTCTTCCTGGGTCAGGCGAGACCGATCCACTTGCATGGCCTCCTCGGCGGGAGGCCCAGGCGTAGGTTGCAACGGAGACTGTGGGAGAGGTGCCCAGAGATCTAAGTCTTTTTCCTGGCGGAGCTCTTGATGTCTCTCAGAAAAGCGCATGTCAATGCGGGTGGCCAAATGGATAAGTTCTTGCAGGTTGGCAGGAATCTCTCGTGCGGCCAGCACATCCTTGATGCTACTGGATAGGCCTTTTTTAAAGGTCGCGCAAAGAGCGTCGTTATTCCATGATAATTCGGAAGCAAGAGTACGAAATTGGATGGCTTACTCGCCCACTGAAGAATTACCCTGGACCAGGTTCAGCAGGGCAGTCTCGGCAGAAGAAGCTCGGGCTGGTTCCTCGAAGACACTACGGACTTCAGCGAAGAAGGACTGGACTGTGGCTGTGGCAGGATCATTGCGGTCCCAGAGCGGTGTGGCCCAAGACAAGGCCTTTCCTGAAAGAAGGCTCACTACGAACGCCACCTTAGACCGTTCTGTAGGAAACAAGTCCGACAACATCTCCATATGCAGGGAACACTGAGACAGAAATCCACGGCAGAGTCTAGAGTCCCCATCAAATTTGTCCGGCAGGGACAAGCGGAGGCTAGGAGCGGCCACTCGCTGCGGAGGAGGTGCAGGAGCTGGCGGAGGAGATGGTTGCTGCTGTAGCAGAGGCAGAAGTTGCTGTAACATGGCGGTCAACTGCGACAGCTGCTGTCCTTGTTGGGCAATCTGCTGCGATTGCTGAGCGACCACCGTGGGAAGGTCAGCGAGACTTGGCAGCGGCACCTCAGCGGGATCCATGGCCGGATCTACTGTCACGATTCGGCTTCCAGGTAGTGGATCCTCTGTGTCAGCGAGGGATTGGCGTGGACCGTGCTAGTGGACCGGTTCTAAGAGGCTACTGGTGTTCACCAGACCCGCCGCAAAGCGGGATGGTCTTGCTGCGGCAGTAGCAACCAGGTCGTATCCACTAGCAACGGCTCAACCTCGCTGACTGCTGAGAAGGCGTGGGACAGAAGGGCTAGGCAGAGGCAAGGTCAGACGTAGCAGAAGGTCGGGGCAGGCGGCAAGGTTCGTTGTCAAGATGGATAGCAGAAGTTCAGGTAACACAGGCTTTGGACACACTAAACGCTTTCACTGGCACAAGGCAACAAGATCCGGCAAGGGAGTGCAGGGGCAGTGAGCAGATATAGTCTGGGAGCAGGTGGATGTCAATTAAGCTAATTGGGCAATCATTGGTGCACTGGCCCTTTAAGTCTCAGAGAGCTGGCGCGCGCGCGCCCTAGAGAGCGGAGCCGCGCGCGCCAGCACATGACAGCAGGGGACCGGGATGGGTAAGTGACCTGGGATGCGATTCGCGAGCGGGCGCGTCCCGCTGTGCGAATCGCATCCCCGACGGCCATGACAGTGCAGCGCTCCCGGTCAGCGGGACTGACCGGGGCGCTGCAGGGAGAGAGACGCCGTGAGCGCTCCGGGGAGGAGCGGGGACCCGGAGCGCTAGGCGTAACAGGCTCTCACTTCGGAGCCCTGTCGTATTTCAAGGCAACAGTTTAGGGCCACATACGGGGTATCGCCGTACTCGGGAGAAATTGCCTAACAAATTTTGGGGGGCTTTTTCTCCTTTCACCCCTTATGAAAAGGTGAAGTTGGGGTCTACACCAGCATGTTAGTGTAAAAAAATTTTTTTTTTACACTAACATGTTGGTGTTGCCCTATACTTTTCATTTTGACAAGAGGTAAAAGGGAAAAAAGCCCCCCCAAATTTGTAATGCAATTTCTCCCAACTGTGGAGATACCCCATATGTGGGCGCAAAGTGCTCTGGGGGCGCACAACAAGGCCCAGAAGGGAGAGTGCACCATGTACATTTGAAGTGATTTACACAGGGGTTGCTGATTGTTACAGCGGTTTTGACAAACGCAAAAAAAAAAAAAAAAAAAAACATGTGACCCCATTTCGGAAACTGCACCCCTCACGGAATGTAATGAGGGGTGCAGTGAGAATTTACACCCCACTGGTGTCTGACAGATCTTTGGAACAGTGGGCTGTGCAAATTAAAAATTTTGTACAGCCCACTGTTCCAAAGATCTGACAGACACCACTGGGGGTAAATGCTCACTGTACCCATTGTTACATTCCTCAAGGGGTCTAGTTTCCAAAATGGTATGCTACGTGGGGGTTATTTTGCTGTCCTGGCACCATAGGGGCTTCCTAAATGTGACATGCCCCCCGAGCAAAATTTGCTCTCAAAAAGCCAAATATGACTCCTTCTCTTCTGAGCATTGTAGTTCGCCCGTAGTGCACTTCCGGTCAACTTTTGGGGTACCTCCATACTCATAAGTGCTGGGGTTACAAATTTTGGGGGGGTATTTTCTGCTATTAACCCTTGCAAAAATGTGAAATTTGGGGGGAAACACATTTTAGTGAAAATTTGTTTTTGTTTTTTACATATGCAAAAGTCGTGAAGCACCTGTTGGGTATTAAGGCTCACTTTATCCCTTGTTACATTCCTCAAGGGGTCTAGTTTCCAAAATGGTATGGCATGTGTTTTTTTTTTTTGCTGTTCTGGCACCATAGGGGCTTCCTAAATGCAATATGCCCCCCAAAAACCATTTTAGAAAAACTTACTCTCCAAAATCCCCTTGTCGCTCCTTCGCTTCTGAGCCCTCTACCTAGCCCGCCGAACACTTTACATAGACATATGAGGTATGTCCAATGAATGGCGCGCCATTGATGCAGCGGAAATGAGGACATTTTGGGGCCTCACGCTGCATATGGGCCTGGGCAAAATACCAAATGTCCGTCATTACTGGAGCGGGGACGTCCTCTATCAGACCCCGCTTTCCAGTATGGCGATGACACGGAAGCGGTACGAGGCAATTCGGAAATGCCTGCATTATGCAGATAATGCTGCATGTCCGCCCCGAGGTGATCCCGCCCATGACCGGCTTTACAAAGTGAGGCCGGTCATCGATCACTTTGGGGCCAAATTTTTGGAGGCTAACGTACCGCTCAGGGACCTCTCGGTAGATGAGTCTCTCATCAGTTTTAAGGGGAGACTCATCTTCCGCCAGTATATTCCCTCAAAGCGGGCACGGTATGGCGTGAAGCTCTATAAACTCTGCGAGAGTACCTCCGGGTACACTTGCAGGTTTAGAGTATATGAGGGACGAGATTCCCGTATTGAACCCCCAGATTGTTCCCCCACTCTGGGTGTTAGCGGGAAAATCGTTTGGGACCTTATGCACCCATTGCTGGATAAGGGTTTCCACGTATACGTGGACAACTTTTATACCAGCATCCCTCTGTTCAAATCCCTTTCCGCCAGATCCACGTCCGCTTGTGGGACCATGCGGAAGAATCAGAGAGGCCTCACTCTAAATTTTGTTAAGACGCCTATCCCCAAGGGTGAGTCCCGTGCCCTGACCCATGATAACCTGTTGTTGGTCAGGTATAAGGATAAGAGGGATGTCCTTATACTCACCACTATTCATGGGAATGGCAGCACCCCTGTCCCTGTGCGAGGTACCGCGGGACCGGTCCTAAAGCCCGATTGTATTCTGGACTACAATCGGTATATGGGGGGAGTTGATCTCTCTGATCAAGTCCTCAAGCCATATAACGCCATGCGGAAAACATGGGCATGGTACAAAAAAGTTGCGGTCTACTTGGTACAGGTTGCCATGTACAACGCTTTTGTACTATCCCAGTAAGCTGGCAACACAGGGACATTCCTCCAGTACCATGAAGAAGTCCTAAGGTTCCTGATCTTTGCTGACCGGGAAAGAGCAGGCCGGACTTCCCAAGGGTCTGGAGTTATAGGCGCCAGGATCGTCCCAGGCCAACACTTTCCAGGTGAGATCCCCCACAGTGGAAAGAAGGGGCGATCCCAGAAATAATGCAGAGTGTGTTACAGGAGGGGGATTCGGAGGGACACCAGGTACCAATGTGACACTTGCCCAGATAATCCGGGCCTCTGCATAGGCTGCTTCAGGGAGTATCACACTTCCATGGAGCCCTAAATTTTCCCTTTTCATTTGAATTTTCCATAATTTGACCAATGTACCAAGTCCAGAGTACATTCCAAAATATAACCCCCATAAATTCCCAGAATGATGACTCAGAGCATAGGGTTTGGGGCGGGCATATTTTTTTTAGTTTTGGCTATGCTCTGGGTCATCATTCTGGGAACATATCCTGTTTTATTGTTTTATGATTTATAGTTTTCTGGCCCACTGTACCCCAGATTACGGGCCTCTGTACCCCACCTGTCTACCTCAGTTACGGCCCATTGTCCCCCATAGTGTTCCCCTATTTTAGGGCTCAGTGCTCCCCCCCATTAATGCTCCTTGAGGGGGGATCCCACATCCTGGCTGCTATAATAAGCTCAAGGCCCCTGACTGACTTTCCACTCCAGGACCTGGTGTGCACCCACGGAGCGAAAATCATAAAAAATTAAGGTATGTCCTTATTCCAAAGAAATGTATTTACAAATTTTGGGGTGTCTTTTCTGCTATTAACCCTTGTAAAAATGTAAAATTTGGGGGAAAACCCACATTTTAGTGAAATTTTTAATTTTTAATTTTACATATGCAAAAGTCGTGAAACCCCTGTGGGGTATTAAGGCTTACTTTACCCCTTGTTACGTTCCTCAAGGGGTCTAGTTTCCAAAATGTGATGCCATGTGTTTTTTTTTTTGCTGTCCTGGCACCATAGGGGCTTCCCAAATGCGACATGTCCCCCCCATTTCAACAAAGTTTGCAAATGTGACTCCTTCTCTTCTGAGCATTGTGGCGCTCCTGCAGTGCACTTGACATCCACTTATGGGGTACCTCCATACTCAGAAGAGATGGGGTTACAAATTTTGTGGGGTATTTTCTGCTATTAACCCTTGCAAAAATGTGAAATTTGGGGGGAAACACACATTTTAGTGAAAAAATAAATAAAAACATTTTACATATGGAAAAGTCGTGAAACCCCTGTGGGGTATAAAGGCTCACTTAATTCTTTGTTGCGTTCCTCAATGGGTCTAATTTCCAAAATGGTATGCCATGTGGGGTTATTTTGCTGTTCTGGCACCATAGAGGCTTCATAAATGCGACATGCCCCCCTAGCAAAATTTGCTCTCAAAAAGCCAAATATTACTCCTTCTCTTCTGAGCATTGTTGTTCGCCCGTAGTGCACTTCAGGGGAACTTATGGGGTATCTCCATACTCAGAAGAGATGGGGTTACACATTTTGGGGGGTATTTTCTGCTATTAACCCTTGCAAAAATGTGAAATTTGGGGGGAAACACATTTTTGTGAAAAAAAAATGTTTACATATGGAAAAGTCGTGAAACCCTGTGGGGTATTAAGGCTCACTTAATTCCTTGTTACATTCCTCAAGGGGTCTAGTTTCCAAAATGGTATGCCATGTGGGGTTATTCTGTTGTTCTGGCACCATAGGGGCTTCCTAAATGCGACATGCCCCCCTAGCAAAATTTGCTCTCAAAAAGCCAAATATTACTCCTTCTCTTCTGAGCATTGTAGTTCGCCTGTAGTGCACTTAAGGGGAACTTATGTGGTACCTCCATACTCAGAAGAGATGGGGTTACAAATTTTGGGGGGTATTTTCTGCTATTAACCCTTGCAAAAATGTGAAATTTGGGGGGAAACACACATTTTAGTGAATAAAAAAATTTACATATGGAAAAGTCGTGAAACCCCTGTGGGGTATTAAGGCTCACTTAATTCCTTGTTACGTTCCTCAAGGGGTCTAGTTTCCAAAATGGTATGCCATGTGGGGTTATTTTGCTGTTCTGCCACCATAGGGGCTTCCTAAATGCAATATGCCCCCCAAAAACCATTTCAGAAAAATGCACTCTCCAAAATCCCCTTGTCGCTCCTTCGCTTCTGAGCGACATATGAGGTATGTGCTTACTCGAGAGAAATTGGGCTACAAATACAAGTATAAATTTTCTCCTTTTACCCCTTGCAAAAATTCAAAAATTGGGTCTACAAGAAAATGTGAGTGTAAAAAATGAAGATTGTGAATTTTCTCCTTCCCTTTGCTGCTATTCCTGTGAAACACCTAAAGGGTTAAACGCTGACTGAATGTCATTTTGAATACTTTGGGGGGGTGCAGTTTTTATAATGGGGTCATTTGTGGGGTATTTCTAAGATGAAGACCCTTCAAATCCACTTCAAACCTGAACTGGTCCCTGAAAAATAGTGAGTTTGAAAATTTTGTGAAAAATTGGAAAATTGCTGCTGAACTTTCAAGCCCTCTGGTGTCTTCCAAAAGTAAAAACTCATCAATTTTATGATGCAAACATAAAGTAGACATATTGTATATGTGAATTAAAAAAAAATATTTGGAATATCCATTTTCCTTACAAGCAGAGAGCTTCAAAGTTAGAAAAATGCTAAATTTTCAAATTTTTCATAAAATTTTGGGATTTTTCACCAAGAAAGGATGCAAGTTACCAAAAAATGTTACCACTAAGTTAAAGTAGAATTTGTCACGAAAAAACAATCTCGGAATCAGAATGATAACTAAAAGCATTCCAGAGTTATTAATGTTTAAAGTGACAGTGGTCAGATGTGCAAAAAATGGCCGGGTCCTAAGGTGTAAAATGGCTGGGTCCATAAGGGGTTAAACACAGATCACATTATAGTGATCTCCATCGACGGATAAATGCATTGCTGGTATGATTAGAGACCATGGGGGGAGAATCTGAGGCAATTAGTTTGTGCATGCCAATATTCGTATTGCGAATATTCGCAAATATTTTCCACGCCCTTCTTATGCCTCTGAGCCAATGATAGTTCTGCAACCACAGTTGTCAGAGGTTAGCTACCTCCCTAGCAACCAATAGAAACTTGCTGGCATGACCAGTATATAAGATCACTCCCAGCAGTATTTCCTTGCAGATTCACATAGTGGTTTTGAGAGTGGAGTGCTTCTGTCATTTTTCCAGCATCCTCCCAGCTTTGAGCTTTGTGCTTCATAGTACTACCTTAGACCCAACTGCTTTTTTCAAAGCAAAAGACCTAACTGCTTTTTTTCAGAGCACATATTTTTGTTTTTTTGTCTAGGTTAGTGTAGATTAGTGTTAGATTTCTGTGTAGTTAGTTTACGTGTAAATTTCTTTAAGGTAGGTTAATTTAGTGTGTGTTTAGTTTGTGTGTTTTCTGTTAAAAAAAAAAAGAAAAAAAATGAGGTTTAGTTTTGTTTAGTCATATATTAGTTTGTGTAAGTAGAGTTATTGTTTAGTTTATATTAGTTTAGTATTTGTTTTCATCATCCGTGTCAGCGTCTGTCTGTTAGCTTAAAAAAAAAAAATTTTAGTTTTAGCTGTTAGTTTATGTCACGATGCCGGCTGGCAGGTAGTGGATCCTCTGTGCCAGAGAGGGATTGGCGTGGACCGTGCTAGTGGACCGGTTCTAAGCCACTACTGGTTTTCACCAGAGCCCGCCGCAAAGCGGGATGGTCTTGCTGCGGCGGTAGTGACCAGGTCGTATCCACTAGCAACGGCTCACCTCTCTGGCTGCTGAAGATAGGCGCGGTACAAGGGAGTAGGCAAAAGCAAGGTCGGACGTAGCAGAAGGTCGGGGCAGGCAGCAAGGATCGTAGTCAGGGGCAACGGCAGAAGGTCTGGAAACACAGGCAAGGAACACACAAGGAACGCTTTCACTGGCACTAAGGCAACAAGATCCGGCAAGGGAGTGCAGGGGAAGTGAGGTGATATAGGGAAGTGCACAGGTGAACACACTAATTGGAACCACTGCGCCAATCAGCGGCGCAGTGGCCCTTTAAATCGCAGAGACCCGGCGCGCGCGCGCCCTAGGGAGCGGGGCCGCGCGCGCCGGGACAGAACAGACGGAGAGCGAGTCAGGTAGGGGAGCCGGGGTGCGCATCGCGAGCGGGCGCTACCCGCATCGCGAATCGCATCCCGGCTGGCAGCGGAATCGCAGCGCCCCGGGTCAGAGGACGTGACCGGAGCGCTGCCGCGGGGAGAGTGAAGCGAGCGCTCCGGGGAGGAGCGGGGACCCGGAGCGCTCGGCGTAACAGTACCCCCCCCCTTGGGTCTCCCCCTCTTCTTAGAGCCTGAGAACCTGAGGAGCAGACTTTTGTCTAGGATGTTGTCCTCAGGTTCCCAGGATCTCTCTTCAGGACCACAACCCTCCCAGTCCACTAAAAAAAAAATTTTCCCTCTGACCTTTTTGGCAGCTAAAATTTCTTTGACCGAGAAGATGTCCGAGGAGCCGGAAACAGGAGTGGGAGGAACAGATTTGGGAGAAAAACGGTTGAGGATGAGTGGTTTGAGAAGAGAGACGTGAAAGGCATTAGGGATACGAAGAGAGGGAGGAAGAAGAAGTTTATAAGAGACAGGATTAATTTGACACAAAATTTTGAAAGGACCAAGATAGCGTGGTCCCAACTTGTAACTAGGGACACGGAAGCGGACATATTTAGCGGAAAGCCATACCTTGTCTCCAGGGGAAAAAACGGGGGGAGCTCTTCTTTTCTTATCCGCGAACTTCTTCATGCGTGATGAAGCCTGTAAGAGAGAATTTTGGGTCTCTCTCCATATGATGGAAAGGTCACGAGAAATTTCATCCACAGCGGGCAGACCAGAGGGCAAGGGAGTAGGGAGGGGGGGAAGAGGGTGACGGCCGTACACCACGAAAAATGGGGATTTGGAGGAAGACTCAGAGACCCTGAAGTTATACGAGAATTCGGCCCATGGGAGGAGATCTGCCCAGTCATCCTGGCGGGAGGAAACAAAATGTCGCAAATAATCACCCAAGATCTGGTTAATCCTTTCTACTTGTCCATTGGACTGGGGATGATATGCAGAAGAAAAATTTAATTTAATCTTGAGTTGTTTACAGAGAGCCCTCCAGAATTTAGACACGAATTGGACGCCTCTATCCGAGACAATCTGCGTAGGCAACCCGTGAAGACGAAAAATGTGTACAAAAAATTGTTTAGCCAACTGAGGCGCAGAAGGAAGACCAGGAAGAGGGATGAAATGTGCCATTTTGGAGAATCGATCAACGACCACCCAAATAACAGTGTTGCCACGGGAAGGGGGTAAATCAGTAATAAAATCCATACCAATCAGAGACCAAGGCTGTTCGGGGACAGGCAGAGGATGAAGAAAACCAGCGGGCTTCTGGCGAGGAGTCTTATCCCGGGCACAGATAGTGCAGGCTCGCACAAAGTCCACAACATCCGTCTCCAGAGTCGGCCACCAATAGAAGCGGGAGATGAGTTGCACAGATTTCTTGATACCCGCATGACCTGCGAGATGGGAGGAGTGACCCCATTTGAGGATTCCGAGGCGTTGGCGAGGAGAAACAAAGGTCTTTCCTGGAGGAGTCTGCCTGATGGAGGCAGGAGAAGTGGAGATCAGGCAGTCAGGTGGAATGATGTGTTGCGGAGAGAGTTCAACTTCTGAGGCATCCGAGGAACGAGAGAGAGCATCGGCCCTAATGTTCTTATCGGCAGGACGAAAGTGAATCTCAAAATTAAATCGGGCAAAGAACAGAGACCACCGGGCCTGGCGAGGATTCAGCCGTTGGGCAGACTGGAGGTAGGAGAGGTTCTTGTGGTCGGTGTAGATAATAACAGGAGAACTAGATCCCTCCAGCAGATGCCTCCATTCCTCAAGTGCTAATTTAATGGCTAGAAGCTCTCGATCCCCGATGGAGTAGTTCCTCTCCGCTGGAGAGAAGGTCCTAGAGAAAAAACCACAAGTGACAGCATGCCCGGAAGAATTTTTTTGTAGAAGAACAGCTCCAGCTCCCACTGAGGAGGCATCAACCTCCAATAGGAAGGGTTTGGAAGGGTCAGGTCTGGAGAGGACGGGAGCCGAAGAAAAGGCAGACTTGAGTCGTTTAAAGGCGTCTTCTGCTTGAGGAGGCCAGGACTTGGGATCAGCATTTTTTTTGGTTAAAGCCACGATAGGAGCCACAATGGTAGAAAAATGTGGAATAAATTGCCTGTAATAATTGGCGAACCCCAAAAAGCGTTGGATAGCACGGAGTCCGGAGGGGCGTGGCCAATCTAAGACGGCAGAGAGTTTGTCTGGATCCATCTGTAGTCCCTGGCCAGAGACCAAATATCCTAGAAAAGGAAGAGATTGGCATTCAAACAGACATTTCTCAATTTTGGCATAGAGTTGGTTGTCACGAAGTCTCTGAAGAACCATACGGACATGCTGGCGGTGTTCTTCTAGATTGGCAGAAAAAATTAGGATATCGTCCAGATATACAACAACACAGGAGTATAACAGATCACGAAAAATTTCATTGACAAAGTCTTGGAAGACGGCAGGGGCGTTGCACAGTCCAAAGGGCATGACCAGATACTCAAAGTGTCCATCTCTGGTGTTAAATGCCGTTTTCCACTCGTCCCCCTCTCTGATGCGGATGAGGTTATAGGCGCCTCTTAAGTCCAATTTAGTGAAGATGTGGGCACCTTGGAGGCGATCAAAGAGTTCAGAGATGAGGGGTAAGGGGTAGCGGTTCTTAACCGTGATTTTATTAAGACCGCGGTAGTCAATGCAAGGACGTAGGGAGCCATCTTTTTTGGACACAAAGAAAAATCCGGCTCCGGCAGGAGAGGAGGATTTACGGATAAAGCCCTTTTTTAGATTCTCCTGGACGTATTCGGACATGGCAAGAGTCTCTGGGGCAGAGAGAGGATAAATTCTGCCCCGGGGTGGAGTAGTGCCCGGGAGGAGGTCGATAGGGCAATCATAAGGCCTGTGAGGAGGTAGAGTCTCAGCTTGTTTTTTGCAGAAAACATCCGCGAAGTCCATATAGGCCTTAGGGAGACCGGTTACTGGAGGAACCACAGAGTTACGGCAAGGGTTACTGGGAACCGGTTTTAGACAGTTCTTGGAACAAGAGGACCCCCAACTCTTGATCTCCCCAGTGGACCAATCCAGGGTAGGGGAATGAAGTTGAAGCCAGGGAAGTCCAAGGAGAATTTCCGAGGTGCAATTGGGGAGGACCAAAAGTTCAATCCTCTCATGATGAGATCCGATGCTCATAAGAAGGGGCTCCGTGCGGAAACGTATGGTACAGTCCAATCTTTCATTATTTACACAATTGATGTAGAGGGGTCTGGCGAGACTGGTCACCGGGATGTTGAACCTTTTGACGAGAGAGGCCAAAATAAAATTTCCTGCAGATCCAGAGTCCAAGAAGGCCACTGTAGAGAAGGAGAAGGCAGAGGCAGACATCCGCACAGGCACAGTAAGACGTGGAGAAGCAGAGTAGACATCAAGGACTGTCTCACCTTTGTGCGGAGTCAGCGTACGTCTTTCCAGGCGGGGAGGACGGATAGGACAATCTCTCAGGAAGTGTTCGGTACTAGCACAGTACAGGCAGAGGTTCTCCATACGGCGTCGTGTCCTCTCTTGAGGTGTCAGGCGAGACCGGTCGACCTGCATAGCCTCCACGGCGGGAGGCACAGGAACAGATTGCAGGGGACCAGAGGAGAGAGGAGCCGAGGAGAAGAAACGCCTCGTGCGAACAGAGTCCATATCTTGGCGGAGTTCCTGACGCCTTTCGGAAAAACGCATGTCAATGCGAGTGGCAAGGTGAATAAGATCATGTAGATTAGCAGGAATTTCTCGTGCGGCCAGAACATCTTTAATGTTGCTGGATAGGCCTTTTTTGAAGGTCGCGCAGAGGGCCTCATTATTCCAGGACAATTCTGAAGCAAGAGTACGGAATTGTACGGCATACTCGCCAACGGAAGAATTACCCTGGACCAGGTTCAACAGGGCAGTCTCAGCAGAAGAGGCTCGGGCAGGTTCCTCAAAGACACTTCGGATTTCCGAGAAGAAGGAGTGTACAGAGGCAGTGACGGGGTCATTGCGGTCCCAGAGCGGTGTGGCCCATGACAGGGCTTTTCCGGACAGAAGGCTGACTACGAAAGCCACCTTAGACCTTTCAGTGGGAAACAGGTCCGACATCATCTCCAGATGCAGGGAACATTGGGAAAGAAAGCCACGGCAAAACTTAGAGTCCCCATCAAATTTATCCGGCAAGGATAAGCGTATCCCAGGAGCGGCCACTCGCTGCGGAGGAGGTGCAGGAGCTGGCGGAGGAGATGACTGCTGAAGCTGTGGTAGTAACTGTTGTAGCATAACGGTCAGTTGAGACAGCTGTTGGCCTTGTTGCGCTATCTGTTGTGACTGCTGGGCGACCACCGTGGTGAGGTCAGCGACAACTGGCAGAGGAACTTCAGCGGGATCCATGGCCGGATCTACTGTCACGATGCCGGCTGGCAGGTAGTGGATCCTCTGTGCCAGAGAGGGATTGGCGTGGACCGTGCTAGTGGACCGGTTCTAAGCCACTACTGGTTTTCACCAGAGCCCGCCGCAAAGCGGGATGGTCTTGCTGCGGCGGTAGTGACCAGGTCGTATCCACTAGCAACGGCTCACCTCTCTGGCTGCTGAAGATAGGCGCGGTACAAGGGAGTAGGCAAAAGCAAGGTCGGACGTAGCAGAAGGTCGGGGCAGGCAGCAAGGATCGTAGTCAGGGGCAACGGCAGAAGGTCTGGAAACACAGGCAAGGAACACACAAGGAACGCTTTCACTGGCACTAAGGCAACAAGATCCGGCAAGGGAGTGCAGGGGAAGTGAGGTGATATAGGGAAGTGCACAGGTGAACACACTAATTGGAACCACTGCGCCAATCAGCGGCGCAGTGGCCCTTTAAATCGCAGAGACCCGGCGCGCGCGCGCCCTAGGGAGCGGGGCCGCGCGCGCCGGGACAGAACAGACGGAGAGCGAGTCAGGTAGGGGAGCCGGGGTGCGCATCGCGAGCGGGCGCTACCCGCATCGCGAATCGCATCCCGGCTGGCAGCGGAATCGCAGCGCCCCGGGTCAGAGGACGTGACCGGAGCGCTGCCGCGGGGAGAGTGAAGCGAGCGCTCCGGGGAGGAGCGGGGACCCGGAGCGCTCGGCGTAACAGTTTAGTTTTAGTTCCAGTTTAGTAGTTGTTGGTTGTGTCCTTGTCTTTGTCTTTGTGAAAAAAAAAAGTTAGTTGTAGTTTACATATAGTTTAGTCTTTGTTGTCATCGTCCGCGTCTGCGTCAGTTAGTGTAAAAAAAATAAAAAAATATGAAAATTTTTTTTTTAGCTGTAGTAGTTTAGTTCTTCTAGCTTAGTAGCTGTCTGTGTCCTTGTCTACGTCTTTGTCCATGTGGAAATTTTTTTTTTTTGAGTAGTCTTTGTCTGCGTCTTTGTCTACGTGGTTGTCTGTGTTTAAAAAAAAAAAACATCTCACATTCCCCCCCCCCCAATAAAGTTTCACCCCCCCCCCATCAGCAAGTATGAGTATGAGCAAGTATGAGCCATGGCAGCAGGGGTAGGGGAGTTACTCCCAGTGCTGGGTCGCTGCCAGCACGGGGTAGCTCTCGCGCCCCTACAAGTGGATCAGGTGGAAGGGGAGTCCGCCTGATTGGCGATTTTTTTTCCTCGGGCAGCCGCCTGATATTAGCGTCTCAGGCTCCAATAGTGGTGGAGTTTATGGGGCACAGCAGTGCCACGGAGTCCTCAGTCCCGACTCCCAGCAGCCCCCACAGCAGCACCACCAGTACACCTGTGGTGCCTTTAGGACCCGCTCCCAGCCCCCAAAAGTCAAGCCTCTTACTGTTTGACAGCGACAGTGAGAGGGATATCTTGGTGGAGGCCCTGCATCAGGCAGACATCCAGTTCTGTCCTGATGCTTAGGACCTTTTGGAAGGGATGATGGAGGAAGAGGAAGGGGTTCCTGCTATCAGTACCCCAGAGACATCCCTTCCAAGTGGTGCGGGTGTTTTTGGGCAAGAAACACCCTCATCTAGCCAGACCCAGGCGTCAGTGAAGGGACAGCGGAGCCAGGTTAGCGGCTCCATGTCAGCTGTTTCCCTCAGCTCACCACAGTTTAGCCCTGGGTCTGACATATCTGGGGGCAAAGAGGAGGGTGACCCAACATGGGTGCCACCTCCCTTGTCAGTTCATAGCAGCAGTGATGAGGAAGGTGGGCACCCTGGGGAAACGGTGCGCCAAGTCACCAGGGAGACCAGCGTCAGGGTCTCCCCTGGTGATGGCAGCAGGAGGTGTCAGCAGCAGCAGCCAGCTCCACCTGTGCGCACCGAGTCCGAGCAGGTGCAAGTCAGCATCACCCCATCTGATAGGAGGGGGTGCTGAATTCACCTGTCTGGGCTTACTTCACCCTGGCAGCAGACAATCCTACCATAGCCATCTGCCAGCTTTGTCGTGCCAGGGTGAGGAGAGGGAAGTGTTTGGCTCGGCTGGGTACCACAGCTCTGACCCAGCATCTCCGAGTCAACCACTGGCGGGAGTATGAGTGGATGAGGGGTCGTGGTAGCAGCGCCACAGCCAGTGTGCAGGGTACAGCAGCCCCTGCCACACCCTCACCTGTTCTCATTAGTTCATGCTACCCCGCTCCCTCTGGTAGAGGTACTGGTACTGGCAGCCAGACCTCTTCCTCCATTGCACCCTCCTCTTCAGTGTCCTGCACTGCCGTCCGGCGCCCTTCAACATCGTGGACAGCAAACCCTTCAGGCAGATGTTGGAGCAGGCCCAACCCAGATGGCTTGTCCCCAGCCACCATTTTTTTGCCAGGACTGGTGTCCCTGCCCTACACCAGCACATTGTGGAGAATGTATCCCTGTCACTGGATCACGCTGTCAGCGACAGGGTGCATCTCACAATGGATGGCTGGACCAGAAGGCATGGGCAGAAGCGATACATCAGCTTCACGGCCCATTGCGTTTCCCTCCGAGGCGCCGGGGAGGGATAGGCGGCATCAGATTTTGTGGTGCCGCCCCGGGGTGTCCAGGGGAGAACTGCTGGTCTCCCTCAAGCCACTGTCTCCACAGCTGCTGAGCCTCCCAGCAAGCGTCCCTGTAGCTACTTAAGTGTGGGGCACGTGCGCTGTCAGGCCGTGCTCCAGCTTGTTAGCTTAGGGGACCGGAGACACACTGGGCATGAAGTGCTGACCGCACTTCAGGCTCAGGTCCAGAAGTGGCTGACACCCCGAAGGCTCCAGGCAGGTATGGTTGTCTGTGACAACGGCAGCAACCTACTCTCCGCCCTCCGTGCTGGCAGTCTGACCCACTTGCCCTGTCTGGCACATGTCCTCAACCTTGTGGTGCAGAAGTTCCTGCACCCCTATCCCGGGTTGAGTGACATTGTGCTAAGGGTACGTAGGATTGCCAGCCACTTCAGGCGCTCCCTCAGCCTGGCGTCACAAACTATCGGGTTAACATTAACCCCTCACATACCGATACTATACCACCACTACCATACACCCCCACATACACCCCTTTCCAGTCTCAGGAACAATATGCTGGTTTGCAGAGCTGGATTGGAAATCTCAGGTTTAAAGTCACCGATGCATGACCTTACACCGGAGATTTCCAATCCAGCTCTGCAAACCAGCATATTGTTCCTGAGACCATCTTCCAGGCAGCGTTGCCCAGCGCCTGTGACGTCACTTACCATCGAGTTACCTAAAGGTCCGCACCTGCTACATCGCTTGTTACCATCTACAGCGAACAATTCCAAAAGCGAGTAACCATTTCAGCTGGTCTGTGGCAGGCAGACCACCGCAAAGACGCATGCCAGCGTCTGTTACCATCTTAAATGTGTGGACTTCACGTTTTAACTCAAGGTGACATGCTGTCGGGACTTATTGCAGGCTGGTAATTATAATATATCCTTTCTATTTCCATCATTTTGGAACCTTTACCACTTAAGGGACTTGAGTTCATTTCCGGATTACCGGAGGCCGGATTTTCAAAAGTGATATCATATTGTTAAAATTTCCCAATGCTAGCTATCGGTGTTTGTTTATATTGATATTTTATGTAATATAATTTATTTTATATATTAATTTCCTCGGCAAAAGGGCCCTGTGCTTCGAGATCTGTTAAATTTTTTATACTTGAAATAAATTTTATATTTTCATGTTATAATTAAAGCACGATCCTGTCATTATTATCAATTATTTTTCATTTATGTATCAGGCAACTGATGCTGACTTTGAGGGGTTTGTTACTGTTTAGATTTGTAAATGACTTCTATTAAAAAATCTTAATCCTTTCAGTACTTTTTAGCAGCTGTTTGCTACAGAGGAAAATCTTTATTTTTTGTATTTCCGTTTTGTGTTGTCCACAGTGCTCTCTGCTGACACCTGATGCCCGTAACAGAAACTGTGCAGAGCAGGAGAAAATCCCCATAGCAAACCTATGCTGCCCTGGACAGTTCCTGACATGGACAGAGGTATCAGCAGAGAGCACTGTGGACAACACAAAAAAGAAATTGAATAAGTAATGAATTTCCTCTGTAGCATACAGCTGCTAAAAAGTACTAAAAGGATTAAGATTTTTTTTTAATACAAGTAATTTACAAATCTGTTTAACTTTCTGGCACCAGTTCATTTAAAAAAAAAAAAAAAGTTTTCCACCGGAGTACCCATTTAAAATCAAATGAAGCTTGAAAAAACTGTCTAACGAAAAGTTCTCAAAAGTGTAAAAACCTTGTATAAAAACCATGCTGAATTGCTTGCTATTTTGAAAGCTGTTTTCCAGAGTTACTTTATACAGGTGTTTTTATTAACTTTGTGAACATACTCAAAGGTGAGCTCAGTACAAGCGATTTTTAAGGAGAAGGTAGGTTTAGAAAAAAAATGTAGTGTAGCTGTAGATTCCAAGCATAGTGCATTGGTTCTTGTCTGAGCCTCTTCAGCTCATAATGGTGGATTATATTACGGGCCGTCCAAACTGCCCATATTATTATCCGCCATTGCTTGCAGTAGCCTGTCTGCACCGGCACTTGAGGTCAGGGAGAGAAGAGTGTGTTGACTCACTGCAATAAATGAGAGGGGTGTTTACTGGTAATGAGTATTAGGAAAACAGGAGATCAAAGCTGTTCTGCATACTGATTTCACAGGGTGAGTATGAGATTGGCTGTGAAGATGAGCATGTTCTTGCCTTCTGAGTAAAAAAAAGAAAATGTGGAAACAATGAGCGACTCAGGCCCACTCTTTCTTCTTCCTGTGAGTCATGGCTAGTTTTATCACAATCCCAGTAGTTATACTACTAATCTACAGTCTTATTTTTTTCCTCTACATTTCATCAGCTGTATGTAGAGTTAGTCATTTATTTTTTTTTGCTCAGCTTTTATAACGTCTGCAAACAGTATTTTTCAGTTGTATTTGGTGGTTAGAGGTTGGTGACTGTTCACATATTACACCATTTTCTGCTGGCATTCTTTCTAAATTTAACGTGAGTGCATTCTATATTTCAGGGGGCATAGTATATTATAACATGTGTCTGGTAGCATTATATTTAATCCCTTAAGGAGCAGGCCCATTTTGGCCTTAAAGGGGTACTCCAGTGAAAAACTTTTTTTTTTTTTTTTATCAACTGGTGCCAGAAAGTTAAACAGATTCTATTAAAAAATCTTAATTCTTCCTGTACTTATTTGCTGCTGAATACTACAGTGGAAATGATTTTCCGTTTGAAACACAGAGCTGTCTGCTGACATCATGAGCACAGTGCTCTCTGCTGACATCTCTGTTCATTTTAGGAACTGTCCAGAGTAAAAGGAAATCCCCATAGCAAACATATGCTGTTCTGGACAGTTCCAAAAATGGACAGAGATGTCAGCAGAGAGCACTGTCCTCATGATGTCACCAGACAGCTCTGTGTTTCAAAAAGAAAAGAATTTCCGCTGTAGTATTCAGCAGCTAATAAGTACAGGAAGGATTAAGATTTTTTAACAGAAGTAATTTACAAATCTGTTTAACTTTCTGGCACCAGTTGATTTAAAAAAAAAAAAAGTTTTTCACCAGAGCACCTCTTTAACCCCTTAACGACGCAGGACGTATATTTACGTCCTGCGCCGGCTCCCCAGCGATATGAAGCGGGATCGCGCCGCGATCCTGCATCATATCGCGTCGGTCCCGGCGCTCATCAACGGCCAGGACCCACGGCTAATACCACACATCGCCGATCGTGGCAATGTGGGGTATTAACCCTTTAGAAGCGGCGGTCAAAGCCGACCGCCGCTTCTAAAGTGAAGCTGAAAGTGACCCGGCTGCTCAGTCGGGCTGTTCGGGACCGCCGCGGTTATCAAGTCAAATTAAGGATGTCCTCGCTGCCCGTGAACTGTCATCTAACCTGAATGAACTTATACAATTGGCATCCCGGATTGATATCCGTTTCTCTGAGCAACAAGAGGAACTGCGACAAGAAAGGGAATCTGCATGATCTCATCGCTTTCCTCGTCTGGCACCAGTTTTGAAGAAACCACTGCAACCTTCTATGTTGCCTCCCGCAGTGGAGGCTATGCAAGTGGATTGGTCTCGTCTGACCCAGCAGGAAAGAACTCGCCAATGAACTAAAAATCTATGCCTATACTGCGCCAGTGCAGACCACTTCCTTGAGGATTGTCCTCTGCATCCACAGCCACAGAGAAAAGTTTGCACCTAGGGTCTGTGGGAGAGGCCTCCCTAGGTGTGAGTTCCACCTCTCCGTGCTTAAATCTGACAGTCCAGTTTCTTTTACCTTCTAAAGAGATCATTTCCTTTCTGGCTTTCCTTGACTCTGGCTCAGCAGGAAACTTTATTGATGCCTCCTTAGTCCATAGGTATCATCTTCCGGTGTCCCGCCTCTTAAAATCACTGTATATCTCTACAGTCAATGGAGAAAGACTGGACTGTACCGTGCTATATCGCACAGAACCATTATCTATGCAAGTCAGAGTCTCCCATAGGGAGAACTTGTCTTTCTACGTTCTCCCACATTATACTTCTCCTCTATTGCTTGGCCTGCCGTGGTTGCAACTCTATGCTCTGCAGCTTGATTGGAAAACCGGAGAAGTTCTTCGCTGGGGCCCTTACTGCAACCACCACTGTATACATATACGTGTGTGACCAAGTTGAAATCTTCATCTAGTCCTCTGGCAGGTAGTGTTGAGCAGCATAGGCATATTCGAATTCGTGATATTTTGCGAATATTCGTCATATATTCGCTAATTTCGCATATTCGTAATATTTGCGCTGTATTTTCGCATATGCGAAAATGTGCATATGTGAAAATTTGCATATGCGAAAATTTGCATATGCTAACATTAGCATAAATGACAATTAGCATATGCTAATTTCCCATATGCGAAAATTCGTACGCCAGTCTCACACTTATTAGAGCTTTCTTTAGACCACACAAGCTGGAAGTAGAGAGGGATGATCACTGTGATGTGTACTGTGAAAAAAAAAATATAACAATATTCGTAATTACAAATATTTAGTGCTATATTCGCGAATATTCGCAAATTCGCGAATATTCGCAAATTCGCGAATATGCGATATTCGCAAATAAAATTTGCATTTCGAATATTCACGAGCAACACTACTGGCAGGTTTATCATCGTTCCTCCAGGATTTTGCTGATGAAGTCTTCAGTGAAAAGCAAGCTGAAGTCTTGCCTCCACATCGTCCTTACGATTGTCCCATTGATTTACTGCCTGTCACTACACCTCCCAGGGGCCGAATCTACCCCATGTCAGTTCCTGAAACCCAGGCCATGTCAACTTACATCCAGGAGAATCTTCAGAAGGGGTTCATCAGGAAATCCTCTTCTCCTGCCAGAGCCGGGTTCTTGTTCGTGGAAAAAAAAGATGGGTCGTTGCATCCTTGCATCGACTACCGAGGACTGAATAAAATTACAGTAAAAAAACATTACCCCCTTCCTTTAATCTCAGAGTTGTTTGATCGGCTGCAAGGTGCCAGGATTTTCTCCAAACTGGATCTTTGTGGTGCTTATAATTTGATTCGTATAAGAGAAGGGGACGAGTAGAAGACTGCGTTTAATACTCGAGATGGATATTTTAAGTACCTTGTAATGCTATTCGGACTATGTAATGCTCCAGCAGTCATCCAGGAGTTTGTCAATGACATTTTTTGGGACCTTCTCCACTCCTGTGTCATTGTCTATTTGGATGACATTCTCATCTATTCGCCCAATCTCCGCACTCATCGTCTCCATCTCCATCAAGTTTTTCAGCATCTCCGAGACAACCAACTCTACGCAAAACTTGAAAAGTGTACTTTTGAAAAGACCAGTCTACCATTTCTGGGGTATATTGTTACAAGTCAAGGACTTCAAATGGATCCTAACAAATTATCCGCTGTACTGGAGTGGCCTCATGTTTCTGGTTGCTTCTGCTTGCCAATTATTACCGGCAGTTTATTCCCCACTATTCCACCTTGGTTGCCCCCCATCGTGTCTCTTACCAAGAAAACTACCAATCCAAAGTCTGGACTCCAGAGGCTGAGGAAGCCTTCAAGCACTTAAAGTTTTCCTTGCTTCTGCGCTGATGTTGTCAAGACCGGATCCGGACAAGTCGTTTACTGAGAGAAAGCCTTCCCTATTGCCTGTTTTGCCATACCCATGTATCCAGACCTTCCTGCTATGTTTTTTGACTACGAACCTTTGCCGCCTGCCTTGACCTTCTGCTATGTTGACTACGCTACAGCCTCCTCCTTTGGTACCTCGCCTTGCCCAGTTACCTGTGTGGTCAAGCCGTGTCGGGGGTAGCGACCTGCGTGTCGCCTACTGCAGCAAACCCATCCTGCCTTGCAGCGGGCTCTGGTGAAGACCAGCGGCACCTTAGACTCCGCTCCCCGAAAAGGTCCGAGTCATCAGCCACACAGATAGAGGATCCACATCCAGTTCCGTTACAGTGAGCAAGACCATACACAGGTTTCACAGGATAGGTTTCAGTCAGAATAGGCCTTGCCATGGTTGACCATTGAAGTTGAGTGCAGATGCTCAGTGTCAAATCCAGAGGTTGCTTTCAAGAAATAGACATATGAGTGTTGCTAGCATTGCTGCAGAGGTCAAAGGCATCAAATTAATTTGCATTGCAGTCATCCCAGAATGAAGCCTCTTCTAATGATGATGCACAAGAAATCCTGCAAACGTTTTGCTCAAGACAAGCAGACTAAGGATGTGGATTACTGGAACCATGTCCTGTGATCTGATGAGACCAAGATATACCTATTTGGTTCAAATGGTGTCAAGCGCATGTGAGGAGTACAAAGACAAGTGTGTCTTGAGTTCAGTCAAGCATGGTGGTGGGTGTGTCATGGTCTGGGGCTGCATGAGTGCTGCTGGCACTGGGGAGCTACAGTTCATTGGTAAAACCATGAATGCCAACATGTACTGTGACATACTGAAACAGGATCCTTTGGAGACTGGGCAGTATTTCAACATGATAATGATCCCAAACACCTTCAAGACAACCACTGCCTTGCTAAAGAAGCTGAAGGTAAAGGTGGACTAGCCAAGAATGTCTCCCGACCTAATCCCTATTGAGCATCTGTGGAGCATTCTCATACAAAAGGTGGGGGCGTGCAAGGTCTCTAACATCCACCAGCTTTGTAGTGTCATCATGGAGGAGCGTAAGAGGACTCCGTGGTAACTTGTGAAGCTCAGGTGAACTCCATGCTCAAGAGACTTAAGGCAGTGCTGGAAAATACTGGCGTCCACACAAAATATTGACATTTTGGGTCAAATTTGGACATTTCACCTTACTTGCCAAGGTTTAGACGTTAATGTCTGCTTTTGAGGGGACACAACAGTAAACACTAGAAGAAAGACAGATGCCGGTGTAATGTAATGAATATAATGAAACACAAATAATCTTTATCATAAATGTACATAAATTTAAAATTCTCTTAAAATCAGAAAATATGGGCATACAGGGAACACACAATACAGAGAGGAAGGTGCAGGCATCCAAAAGAGGGTACTCTTAAAGTGCGTTAATATCAAGTATATATAAACATTAGTGCATATTCCCAAGGCAAGCAGCATACAAATGTAGGGCTATATGAGCACTTAGACTACAAGGAAATGTGAAGTATACAATGTGGGCAGTAGAAGGTATAATACAACAAAAGTATCAAATATTACAGATCATGTACCATGTACCCAAAAGATGGAGACCAGTGCACTTACACCCCAACGCACATTTCGCGTATGGGCTTCGTTCGGGGGCGTGTCCATACCCAAAAATAGGTAAGTATTTATAATGCATAGTAGCCAATGAATAAGAGGTAGTATTATTGACTGACATGTTGGAGACAAATAGAAAACTCAGCATCCATATGAATGGTATAGATAGGCCCATGCCAAATAAACAAAATTACTTACAGTTGTGTATATAATGTCATGTTGGCATCGCAAGCTGTGCATGCGCCGCGGCTCACACTGACTCCCGCCGAACTCAGTGGGTGACGTCACAATCAGTGCGTCCGGCACTCGCAATCCCGGAGGGGCATAGACCAATGAGAGAATTGTATAGACCAATCGAATGCGCGCATCAAGTCGCAATAGCAACGCAGCACGATACTAACAGACAGCCGGCTGAACACATAAAGACAGACACAGACTAAGTGCACATGTACCACTGCATGAATAGGGTGAACACAGACATACATACCACCAGGAGAAGAGATTTTAGAATCGAACATCTAGAATAAAGAAGGAGACAAACATACAATAATACATAAAGATCCATATTGTAAAAATTGATGCAATTAAAAATAAAGACGTGTAGACAATCAATAATGAAAAATAATATAAGTGAATGTGTATAAAGTGCAAAAAGAAGGATGAAGGAAGGGAATGAACAAGAGCTAAGTGCTCTTAGTTCATTTCCTGAGGTCCAGTTCAGTCAAGACGTCTCAGTGTGTCCAGAGCATTGAAGGCCTCAAGCCTAAAGTCTGCAGCCACAAAGTCAGCTCAAGAATACTACTGTGTTCCTGATCTTTGCCTAATCCAGAGATCCAGCGCCAGGACTGGTCCATTTTTCTATCATATCTTCCTATTAATATATAAACCAGGGGAAGAGTGTATATAAGAACAATCCAATGTGAAAGAATACCATCAACCAAAGTACATAAATATACTAGGAAGCTAATCTTAGCATGATTAGGCATAAGGATAAGAAGAATAAAGAAGCAAATAATAAATTATGGAAACTGGACATAATAGTTCATATGGGGACCCCCAATAATGAGATTAGTGGTAAAGAAAACTATGTATAAAGTGACGAGTGCCTACGTGCATGAGTAGTAAAGTGACAACAGTGATAAATAAACATAAAACCCAGAATACATAGTTAAAAATTAGTGAATAGATGATAAGTAAAAATGTATATATCCAATTCATACCAAAGACTGGTGATAGCATTAGTGAGCATAAAAATGTATGGTGCATTAAAAATTAATAAAATACACCATTATTGCATAATTGTAAAGTATAATTCATACTAGTGAAAATAATAGTTAATACTTAGTATGTGAAGGTCACAATCAGTAAAGTTACCTGAAGGCAGTGATAATTAGAAAGTGCTTAAAAAACAGACCGGTTGTCCTGGTGATGGCAAGCATTGCGGGGTAGCAAACAGTAATAACATAACGAAACAAAATAATATCATACAGTATGCAAATTCATGCTCCTAAGAAAATAGAGATGTGCGAATCGAAGCTGACGAACCGAATTAGGAAAAATATTTGATTTGCAACGAATGCGAATATCGGCGTGATTCTTTCACACGAATTGCTTCATTAAACTCCATTTTACAGCGGTCCAGGCTCCAGGGCATCTAAAATGCCGGATCCACATAGTAGTACATGGTAAAGGGATGCTGGGAAGGTGGGAAGACAAGGCGGGAAGGGAAGTAGGAGGTATGACCCTGAATCACATGCAGGATGCAGCCTATCAGCAACCAGTCACCCCTGTGATGTCACAGCCCTATATAATCGGCAGCCATATTGCGGAGAGCCACTTCATTCATTACACTGCAGAGAGATAGGACGGACAGACTGTGTGTGTGTGTTACAGCAGAGAAAAGCGCATTCCAGCAGCGTTTAACATCCTCCTAGTCACATCAGCGTTCTCTTGGACAGAGATCATTGTTTTTTTTACTGCAGCTGCAGGCATTAACCTCCCAGTCACTTTCTTCAGCTTAGTATTACAGAGAGGGGCACATAGCTGTGTGTTGCCTCATACATTTCAACAAGCTGCATCAACTTCATAAACCTTAGCAGAGGTGACGGGAATAATTTTTCAGCTCAATTCAGTGTTTTTGTTCCACGAAAAATCATCTACTGGTTATACTAGTCTGTAGATGGTATAATAATAACCAGCAGTCCATTCCTAATAGTCTGTGACAGAGTGGAATTTTGTGTTAATAATGTACACACTTTTTTTTGGTTGCATCACTGTTGTGTTCTGCTGGTGTTTTACAAAAATATATTTTTTTAAGGGTACTGTAGCACATTTTTCTGCCCTCATCAGTGCATACCGCATACTTACATCTAAGTAGTGTACTATTTTGTACCTGCTAATCTGTCAAGAGCCTACATACTGTGAAAGGACAGCCAAAAGTAATCACCGGCTGGTGTTTTAAAAAAAATTACAGAGTTTTTAGGCACAATGTAGTGTATTTTTCTGCCCTCATAAGTGCATACTACATACGTACATCTAAGTAGTGTACTATTTTGAACATGTTAATCTGTCAAGGGCCTACATACTGTGAAAGGACAGACAAAAGTGATCACCAGCTGGTGTTGTTCAAAAATACAGAGTTTTTAGGTGTAGTGTAGCACATGTTTCTGCCCTCATCAGTGCATACCGCATACATACATCTAAGTTGTGTACTACAGTGACCCCCCGACCTACGATGTCCCCGACATACGATAATTTCAACATGAGATGGCCTCTCAGAGGCCATCGCATGTTGAAGGCAGCATTAACATACAATGCTTTTGTATGTCGGGGCCATCACATAAATGGCTATCCAGCAGCACTGACTGCTGCCGTTTACGGTGCCCCGTGTGCTCCGGTGACGGTCTCCTACCTGCCCTCGGGCTCCGGAGCGTCATCTTCACGATCCCCTCCATCACCGCCACTCTCCTTCGTCATCATCACGTCGCACGCACGCCGTCCCATCATCCAATAGGAGAGGCGTGCGTGCAAAGTGACGTGATGACGGCGACGAAGAGCGGAGAGCGAGGATCCCGGGGAAGCAAAGAACATTGGGGACACCACGGGGACGCGGTGACAGTGATGGAGGGTGACATCCAAGGCAGCGGTGATGGGTCCGGAGCGGCGGGGACAGGTGAGTACAGCTTCCTATACTTTACACTGCACGGATCCCTCAATATACGATGGTTTCAACAAACGATGGTTCAGTTTCAACAAACGCTGGTTCATTTGGAACGGATTCCCATCATATGTTGAGGGACCACTGTAATTTGTACTTGTTAATCTGTCAAGGGCCTAGATACTGTGAAAGGGCAGCCAATAGTACACACCTGCTGCTGTTCTAGACAAATACTGTTGTAAGCGTAGTGAAGCGTATTGTACTCCCCTCATATACACAATAAGTATGTCAGGCAGAGTAGTGCCAGGGTGTGCACAGAGGAATGGCAGAAGCCTAAATTCCTCAGGCGCAGGCAGAGTAGGGGTGTGTGGCAGCCGGCGTCGCAGCGAGAGGTCTGAGCTCCCGGTGTCAGCTAGCAGTCGTGTCGTGACCAGCAACCCAACAGCCATGATTGATCGGTTCACTCGGTCATCCACTTCATCCCAAGTGAAATCTGACACCCCAGTCAACAGTCAGTGGGTTCCTCAGACTCAACGGTCAGTTGGCATGGCCCTCATGCTGCTGCTGCCACCTCCAGGCTCTATCATTGTGCTGCTCTAAGGTCTCCTCATGCTAATGCTACCACCTCCAGGCTCTGTCATTGTGCCGCCATATGGTCTCCTCATGCTGATGCTGCCACCTCCACGGTCTCTCATTCTGCTGCTCTATGGTCTCCTCATGTTAATGCTACCACCTCAATGCTCTGTCATTGTGCCACCATATGGTCTTCTCATGCTCAGGCCCTATTGTCTCCACATCTGCCACCAACTCCAGACTGTGCCATTCAGACACTATATGGTCTCCTCATGCTTCAGCCAGCTCAAAGTTGTGCCATTCAGCCACTATATGGTCTGCTCCTACTGATGCCACCTCCAGGCTCTGTCATTGTGATGCCATGTGACTCCTTGTTGGATTTGGTCCTTTGTACCCACACCCGGGACACTAAAACTTGGGAGTTAAAAGTTCAATTTCAAAATCCTTAAATTAAATTTCAAAATTTAAAATAAAAAAAATCATACATGTCAATGGTCTCCTCGGGCTTCTGCCAACTCCAGGCTGTGTCATTCAGCCAATATATGGTTTACTGATGCTGCTGGGCCTGGGTCTGGGCCTAAAAATGTTTATGGTAGCATTAGCTACCCTAAATCTTCAGTTTAAATTTCAAACTTCATCTGTTTTTTCTTTGGAATTATGAAGCCCTGGTGTCTCCTCATGCTTCAGCCAACTCCAGGTTGTGTCATTCAGGCAATATATGGTTTACTAATGCTGCTGGGCCTGGGTCTGGAAATAAAAATTTTTGTATGGTAGCACTAGCTACCCAAAATCTTCAGTTTAAATTTCAAACTTCATCTGTTTTTTCTTTGGGATTGTGAAGCCCTGGTGTCTACTCATGCTTCAGACAACTCCAGGCTGTGTCATTCAGCCAATATATAATTTACTGATGCTGCTGGGCCTGGGAATAAAAACATTTGTTATGGTAGCACTAGCTACCCAAAATTTTCAGTTTAAGTTTCAAACTTCATCTTTTTTTCTTAGGGATTGTGAAGCCCTGGGGGTCTCCTCATGCTTCAGCCATCTCCAGGCAGTGCCATTCAGACACTATATGGTCTCCTCCTACTGATTCCACCTCCAGGCTCTGTCATCGTGCTGCCATGCTCTGCGGCAGTGATTCTAAAAGCGATGCTGGTAATCTGCATGTCATTCTGAATAACAGTATTTCCAATTTCCACCCCTGATACCCACGTATACCTTATCGATCCCCCTTTCCATCAATCCGTGGAGATCACATGCATAATGTTGTTTAAAGTGTCGAGGGATGGTTGTCAGTTTCAGTGGATCATCTTCATCCTTGGCTGCAATAATCCCCAGCATGTGTTCTCTGGACCTTCGACTAAGTTCTTTTGGGGTGGATGAACATGGCTATATACAATCAGGTCTCTTTAGGAAACCAACTGCAACCAATTCATTGCTTCATGCCCAATCATTTAAACCCCCCCCCCCCCAAATCCAATCAGAGGTATTCCAGTGGGACAATTTCTATGATTGCGTCGTATCTGCTCAACCAATAATGATTTTGAAGCCCATGCTGTTCATCTTGAGGGGGTATAAAGAACAGTGGATTAGACAAGCATACCTGAGGGTGAAACACACCAAGAGAGACATACTTCTACAATCTACTAAGAAAAGAACATCCCAAGATAACCAGGTGAGACTTACCTCAACATATCATGCCCAAGTCCCACAAACTTGTGACATTCTTATAAAATACTGGAACATACTATTACTTGACCCTGTTTTCAAACTCTATCTGCCTCCGAAACCAGCTATTACCTTCAGAAGGTCCACTAATGTACGTGATACATTGGTAAGTCACCATAAAGGTGCTGATATACCTTGTCCCTTTGGATCTAAGGCACCTGGTTGGGGATGTGCCCCATGTGGTAAGTGTGTGACTTCTCCCAACATTTTCACTGATCATGAATTTTTTTATTCCAGTGAAATTACTCACAGGATTACCTGCAGCACGACTGGAGTCATATATCACGCCACATGCCCAAGTGGTTGGATCTATATAGGAATGACCACACGGGAACTTCGTCGAAGGACCAGAGAACACGTGCTGGGGATTATTGATGCCAATGATGAAGATGATCCACTGAAACTGACTACTATCCCTCGACACTTTAAACAACATCATGCAAGGGATTCCCGCAGCTTGATGGTAAGGGGATTAATAAGGTATACGCGGGTATCAGAGGTGGAAATTGGAAATTACATTTGGCCCAACTTGAAACTGCCTGGATCAATCATCTGAAAACTCTGAGGCCTGCGGGCCTCAATGATCATGCGAGTTTCGTTCCATTCCTATAGGATTTTGCATGTTCCAGTAGCGTTTAGTATAGTTTCTGATATATGAAGTTATGTTTTGATTCTTGATCCATGTGTCCTTTTCCTCTGATGAGGCTTTTTTTAATTATTGTTTTTAATTGTTTTGATCTTACTCCTGTTTTCTTTCTTTCATTTCACAAGGTTTATGAATTTGATGCCGCTTGTTGAAATGTATGAGGCAACACACAGCTATGTGCCCCTCTCTGTAATACTATGCCGAAGAAATTGACTGGGAGGTTAATGCCTGCAGCTGCAGTAAAAATCCTTCAGTGAAAAAAACAATGCTCTCCATCTACGAGAATGCTGATGTGACTAGGAGGATGTTAAACATTGGTGGAATGAGCTTTTCTCAGGCTGTCCGTCCTATGTAATGAATGAAGTGACTGGCCACAACATGGCTGCCGATTATATAGGGCTGTGACATCACAGGGGTGACTGGCTGCTGATAGGCTGCATCCTGCATGTAATTCAGGGTCATACCACCTACTTGCCTTCCTGTCTTGCCTTCCCGCCTTCCCAGATTCCCTTGCCCCATGTACTGACATGTGGATCTGCCATTTTAGATGCCCTGGTGCCTGGAACCCTGTAAAATGGAGTTTATAATATTTCCTGAAATTCGGAACAAATTTGGGTTCGTCAACTTTGATTCGCTCATCTCTAACGAACCCCTATATATACCAGGTATAGTCACCCCATTAGATACCGTGACCCTTTGATCAAGTGTAACGCGAAACGCGCATTAGGGAAACGTTCTGTATGACCCACAGGTATCTTGTGCAACTCTGGGGGGACTTGTCTTGTTTAAGTGGGGGGTATCTTTTGCCAGTTTTTTACTTATACTTATCTGTTCATACTATGTATACAGCTTTACTTGGGGCCCTAAGGGTATGTTCAATAGGTCCTGAGGTATGACAAATGTATTTTATTGTGATGTTTACATGCACCGTAACACTTTCTTTGCCGGGACCTTTTTGCAATATATACCCCTTGATAGTACTTATCATTTGTGCCTGTAAGATTTACACTGTGTTTTTTACATCCCATCTGGCATCCCAAGAGGAAAATGTCCTTTCTCCGCCCAGTAGTCTTTGCCATTTACCTGTGGGTGCTTTTTCTGCTGTGTTTGTTCTGTGCTTTTCATGTATTTTTATTTTCATTTCTGTGATTTCAAATAAAGAATATGTTTGTTGTATAGTTGTTTCAGGCTACCATTTTTTGCAGGAATAAATGAACTCAAGCAAGGCTTGAGCAGACTAGCAAGGTATGTCTTTGCACCTGGGATGGGCATGGATGCTGAGAGCAGATGTAATAGGCTCTAGGTCCGACCCCACTGATAGGACCATACGTCGTCACAACAACAAAGATGATGCCACAAAGAAAACAGGAAATTTTAAGACTACACTCAAAACCCAATATTACTTACACAGATTGATCAAGTGTTCCTGTTGGTTTTTTACTAAGGGTTTTCTCAAATTGTCTCATAATGGTGAAATGAACCACATGGTGTTTTGCACTTTTTACTAGCTAACTTTGAATTGGTCTGTTTTTATATTAGCGACATGGTTGCCACAATTTGGCACAAATTGTCTCATAATGGTACAACCTAACACAGAGCGGCACATATTAAATACCAATCATATACACTAACCAACAAGTACTGTTAGTTATTCTGACAGAATGTGAACAAAAAAAACTCTAATTCATAAAGATTTTGTACAGTAAATCCAACAATCTTATTAAATATTGGCCAATTGTGTCTATTTTATCCAGTTTAGTCATGCCACCTATATTACAAATTTGTGAACGAAGTTCAAATTTATGAAATAAAAACTAAACATCCTTTGTTATTTCTTAGCAGTACATGTTGCATTTACATAATTCAACCTATAGATGGTATTAAACTCTACACTTAAACACTGAACTTTTCAACAGAAAAAATAACTGTTAGCTTTGTTCATACAGCAGATGCAGATGAACCTATATCAGTCTTCAAACTGTGGACCTGTAGATGTTGGTAAACTACAATTCCCAGCATGCTGGGAGTTTATAGGTGATATGCACTGTTAAATCAATATAATTACAAAATAATAAAAAAGGGCGTTTTTTTTTAAATCTAAAAACATGTTACATTAAAGTTTAAAGGGGTACTCCACTTCCCCAGCATACAAAACATTTTGTTCTGAACGCTGGGTGCGGGCTACTGGGGTCGTGACGTCATGCACATGCCAACTAGTGACATCACGCCACACCCCCTTAAGGCAAGTCTATGGGAGGAGGCGTGGCAGCTGGCACACCCCCTCCCATAGACTTGCATTGAGGGGGCATGGCGTGACATCACTAGGGGGTGTGTGCATGTCGTCACGACCCTCGCTGACTGCACGTAGTGTTCAGAACAAAATGTTCCGGATGCTGGGGCACTTCTGTGAGAAATACCCCATAAATTACCCCATTATAGAAACTCTACCCCTCAAAGTATTAAAAATGACATTCAGAACATTTGTTAACCCTTAGGTGTTTCACTGAAAAATCAAAATCTGTATTTTTTACACTAACATGTTCTTGTAGACCCATTTTTTTTACAAGGGGTATAAGGAGAAAAGGCCCCCCAAAATTTGTAACCCAATTTCTTTCAAGTATGAAAATATCTCATATGTTGACGAAAAGTGCTCTGCAGGCGCACAACTGTCATGGTTTTTGGGGGCATGTTGCAATTAGGAAGCCCCTATGGTGCTAGAACAGCAAAAAAAAACTCCACATGGCAACTATTCGGATAACTACACCCCTCAAGGAATGCAACAAGGGGTATAGTGAGCCTTAACACCTCACAGGTGTTTGCCGGCTTTGCGTTGAAGTTGGACTTGAAAATGAAAATTTTTATTTTTAACACTAAAAGGCTAGTGTTACCCCAAATCTTTCATTTTCACATGGGGTAATATGAGAAAAAGGCCCCCAGAAAATTTCTGATACAGGTCTCAGAAGAGAAGGAGCGCCATTGGGCTTTGGGAGTGAGAATTTGTCTGGAATTGAAGTCGGGAGCCATGTGCGCTTACAAAGTCCACATTGTGCCATAACAGTAGAAACCCCCCACGTGTGACACCATTTTGGAAACTACACCCCTCAAGGAATGTTACAAGGGTTACAGTGAGTACCTACAACGCACAGGATTTTTGAACAGTGGGTCGTAAAAATGAAAAATTTGATTTTTAACACTGAAATTATTTTTTTTATTTTCACAAGGGGTAATAGGAGAAAATGTCCCCAAAAAATTTAAATCCCATTTCTCTTAAGTAAGGAAATACCCCATATGTGGATGTAAAGTGCTCTGCAGGCGCACCACAGGGCTCAGAAGAGAAGGTGCGCCAGTGAGCTTTTGAAGAGAGAATTTGGTTGAAAAATAAGTTGGGGGCCAAGTGCGTTTACAAAGCCCCCATGGGGCCAAAACAATGACCCCCCCACATGTAACCCCATATTGGTAACTACAAACCCTCATGGAATGTTATAAGGGAAACAGTGAGAATTTACACCCCACTGGCGTTTGACAGATCTTTGAAACAGTAGGCTGTGAAAATTAATAATGACATTTTTTCCTTTCACAGACCACTGTTCAAAAAAATCTGTCAGACACCTGTGGGGTGTAAATGCTCACTGCACCCCTTGTTACATATCACGAGGGTTGTAGTTTTCCAAAATGGTGTCACATGTGGGGGGGACAATGTTCTGGCAGTATGGGGGCTTTGTAAACACACATGGACTTCAATTCTAGCCAAATTCTCTCTGCAAAAAACAAATTTTGCCCCTTCTCTTCTGAGCATTGTAGTGCGCCCGCAGAGCACTTTACGTCCACATATGGGGTATTTCCATAAAGTTAAAAATTTTGGGGGGCTTTTTCTCCTATTACCCTTTGTGAAAATGAAAAATTTGGGGTAACACCAGCATTTTAGTGAAAAAAAATGTATGTTTCATTTTCACATCCAATTTTAACACCTGTGGGGTATTAAAGGGGTTCTCCGATGCTTAGACATCTTATCCCCTTTCCAAAGTATAGGGGATAAGATGCCTGATCGCGGGAGTCCCGCCGCTGGGGACCCCTGTGATCTTGCATGCGGCACCCTGTTTGTAATCAGTCCCCGGAGCGTGTTCGGTCCGGGTCTGATTACTGTCGATCACCTCATACTCCGCCCCTCAATGCAAGTCTATGGGAGGGGGCGTGACAGCTATCACGCCCCCTCCCGTAGGCTTGCATTGAGGGGCGGAGGCGTGACGTCACACGCCGTCGGCCCTGTGGTCGCTGCTAATCAGACCCGGAGCGAACACGCTCCGGGGACTGATTACAAACGGGGTGCCGCGTGCAAGATCACGGGGGTCCCCAGCGGCGGGACTCCCGCGATAAGGCATCTTATCCCCTATCCTTTGGATAGGGATAAGATGTATAAGCACCAGAGAACCCCTTTAAGGCCTACTGCACCCCTTTGGTGTAGTTTCCAAAATGGGGTCACATGGGGTGTTTTTTTTTGTGTCTATGTCAGAACCGCTGTAACTATCGGTCACCCCTGTGCAAATCAAAAATTTAGGCTTCAAATATGCATGGTGTGCTCTCACTCCTGAGCCCTGTTGTGCGCTCGCAGAGCATTTTACATCCATAAAATGGGTATTTCCGTACTCAGAAGAAAATGTGTTACACATTTTGGGAGTCTTTTTCTCCTTTTACTTCTTGTAAAAATGAAACGTATGGGGCAACACCAGCATGTTAGTATAGAAAATGTTATTTGTTCAGAGTTACATTCTTGTGTGGACCCCCACTTTTCCTTTTCATAAGGGGTAAAAGTAGAAAAAGACCCCTAAAATTGGTAAAACAATTTCTCCCGAGTACGAAAATACCCCATATGTGTCCCTTAACTGTTGCCTTCAAATACGACAGGGCAGTGGTGTTGCTAGGGTTGGTGTCACCCAATGCGGTAGAAAATGGTGTCACCCCTTACAACCCCCCCCCCCCCAAAGTAATCTTATAGACTGTTGTGATGGGCGCCAGTTGTGTAGCGTGTTGCAGAATTTTTATTATAGAATAATAATCAAATATGCCAATTGTCACATAATGGGAAAGTGCTAAAGATGCTTTTCCCATGTAAAACTACAGCTCCCAGTATGACCTAAACAGTGGTAAGGTTATGCTGGGAGTTGTTGTTTCATCCATCATAACTGCAGAACTTACAAGTGACTACAGCTCTGATGGGACAGTCAGGCAGCATACACATGATGTCAGTGACTACAGGTGACATCTTCTCTATAGTCTTTCTTTTCCTTATATAATTCAGCTGGTACATACCGAACAGGACTTCATCCAGAAAAATCCTCTCTCGGTAGAACTTGACAGCCAGATGACTCCTCACTATGTCAGCGGAGTCTGATCCTCTATATGAAAAAGATAATTAACCCCTTAAGGACATGCGCTGCAAATGTACGGTGCTGCATAGCACCTCTTAGCGCACAGCGCCGTACATTTACGGCGCGGCTGTGATACCAGCGCAGGAGATGCGCTCGCTTCATTTCTGGCGTGTTCCGCCGCAGACCCGCTGTTAATGGCGGACACTTAAAATGCGGCACTTAAAATGGCTGATCTGATCGCCCGCTGAACTGCCGCGGGAATCAGATCAGCCAAGATGGCGGATAGAGGTCCCTCACCTGCCTCCATCCGTCTCCTGGGGTCTTCTTCCGTGATCTGCCTTCTAGAAGACCAGAGCAGAAGATTGCTGATAATACTGATCTTTGCTATGCCCTATGCATAGCACTGAACAGTATTAGCAATCTAATGATTGCTATAAATAGCCCCCTATGGGGACTAAAAAAGTTTAAAATAATAAATGTAAAAAAAAAAGTTTAAAAAAATCCCCTCCCCAATAGAGTTTTTAATCACCCTTTTTCCCCATATTAAAGGAGTAGTCCAGTGGTGACTCAGTGGTGAGCAATCTATCCCCTATCCTAAGGATAGGGGATAAGTTGCAGATCGCGGGGGGGTCCAACCGCTGAGGCCCCCTGCGATCTCCTGTACGGAGGCTCGACAGCCCGCGGGAAGGGGGCGTGTCGACCTCCGCACGAGGCGGCGGCCAACACGCCCCCTCAATACAACTCTATGGCAGAGCCGAAGCGCTGCCTTCGGCAATCTCCAGCTCTGCCATAGAGATGTATTGAGGGGGCATGTCGGCCGCCGCCTCGTGCGGGGGTCGACACCCGCTATCTCGGCGGAGAGCCGGGGCCCCGTACAGAGAGATCGCAGGGGGCCCCAGCGGTCGGACCCCCCGCGATCTCAAACTTATCCACTATCCTTAGGATAGGGGATAAGTTTTTCACCACTGGACTACCCCTTTAATACATAAAAGCGTAAAAAAAACTATACATAATAAACAAATTTGGTATTGTTGCATGTGTAAGTGTTCAAACTATAAAAATATAATGTTAATGATCCCCTACAGCGAACTTCGTAAATGTAAAAAGAAAAAATCAAAAATTTCAGCTTTTTTGTCACATCAAACTGCAAATTATTTTTTTATAAAAAGCAAACAAAAAGTCACATATACGCAAATCTGGTATAAAAAAAAACTACAGATCATGGCCAAAAAATCCCTCACAAATCCCTGAATACGGTAAAATAAGAAAGTTAGAGGTGGTCAAAATAGGGCAATTTTAAACATACCGATTTTGTAAAAAAAAAGTTTGAAAGTACAATAATAGAAAAGTTTGTAATCATGGGTATGTGTCACGATGCCGGCTGGCAGGTAGTGGATCCTCTGTGCCAGAGAGGGATTGGCGTGGACCGTGCTAGTGGACCGGTTCTAAGCCACTACTGGTTTTCACCAGAGCCCGCCGCAAAGCGGGATGGTCTTGCTGCGGCGGTAGTGACCAGGTCGTATCCACTAGCAACGGCTCACCTCTCTGGCTGCTGAAGATAGGCGCGGTACAAGGGAGTAGGCAAAAGCAAGGTCGGACGTAGCAGAAGGTCGGGGCAGGCAGCAAGGATCGTAGTCAGGGGCAACGGCAGAAGGTCTGGAAACACAGGCAAGGAACACACAAGGAACGCTTTCACTGGCACTAAGGCAACAAGATCCGGCGAGGGAGTGAAGGGGAAGTGAGGAGATATAGGGAAGTGCACAGGTGTAAACACTAATTGGAACCACTGCGCCAATCAGCGGCGCAGTGGCCCTTTAAATCGCAGAGACCCGGCGCGCGCGCGCCCTAGGGAGCGGGGCCGCGCGCGCCGGGACAGAACAGACGGAGAGCGAGTCAGGTAGGGGAGCCGGGGTGCGCATCGCGAGCGGGCGCTACCCGTATCGCGAATCGCATCCCGGCTGGCAGCGGAATCGCAGCGCCCCGGGTCAGAGGACGTGACCGGAGCGCTGCCGCGGGGAGAGTGAAGCGAGCGCTCCGGGGAGGAGCGGGGACCCGGAGCGCTCGGCGTAACAGTACCCCCCCCCTTGGGTCTCCCCCTCTTCTTGGAGCCTGAGAACCTGAGGAGCAGACTTTTGTCTAGGATGTTGTCCTCAGGTTCCCAGGATCTCTCTTCAGGACCACAACCCTCCCAGTCCACTAAAAAAAAATTTTTTCCTCTGACCTTTTTGGCAGCTAAAATTTCTTTGACCGAGAAGATGTCCGAGGAGCCGGAAACAGGAGTGGGAGGAACAGATTTGGGAGAAAAACGGTTGAGGATGAGTGGTTTGAGAAGAGAGACGTGAAAGGCATTAGGGATACGAAGAGAGGGAGGAAGAAGAAGTTTATAAGAGACAGGATTAATTTGACACAAAATTTTGAAAGGACCAAGATAGCGTGGTCCCAACTTGTAGCTAGGGACACGGAAGCGGACATATTTAGCGGAGAGCCATACCTTGTCTCCAGGGGAAAAAACGGGGGGAGCTCTTCTTTTCTTATCCGCGAACTTCTTCATGCGTGATGAAGCCTGTAAGAGAGAATTTTGGGTCTCTCTCCATATGATGGAAAGGTCACGAGAAATTTCATCCACAGCGGGCAGACCAGAGGGCAAGGGAGTAGGGAGGGGGGGAAGAGGGTGACGGCCGTACACCACGAAAAATGGGGATTTGGAGGAAGACTCAGAGACCCTGAAGTTATACGAGAATTCGGCCCATGGGAGGAGATCTGCCCAGTCATCCTGGCGGGAGGAAACAAAATGTCGCAAATAATCACCCAAGATCTGGTTAATCCTTTCTACTTGTCCATTGGACTGGGGATGATATGCAGAAGAAAAATTTAATTTAATCTTGAGTTGTTTACAGAGAGCCCTCCAGAATTTAGACACGAATTGGACGCCTCTATCCGAGACAATCTGCGTAGGCAATCCGTGAAGACGAAAAATGTGTACAAAAAATTGTTTAGCCAACTGAGGCGCAGAAGGAAGACCAGGAAGAGGGATGAAATGTGCCATTTTGGAGAATCGATCAACGACCACCCAAATAACAGTGTTGCCACGGGAAGGGGGTAAATCAGTAATAAAATCCATACCAATCAGAGACCAAGGCTGTTCGGGGACAGGCAGAGGATGAAGAAAACCAGCGGGCTTCTGGCGAGGAGTCTTATCCCGGGCACAGATAGTGCAGGCTCGCACAAAGTCCACAACATCCGTCTCCAGAGTCGGCCACCAATAGAAGCGGGAGATGAGTTGCACAGATTTCTTGATACCCGCATGACCTGCGAGATGGGAGGAGTGACCCCATTTGAGGATTCCGAGGCGTTGGCGAGGAGAAACAAAGGTCTTTCCTGGAGGAGTCTGCCTGATGGAGGCAGGAGAAGTGGAGATCAGGCAGTCAGGTGGAATGATGTGTTGCGGAGAGAGTTCAACTTCTGAGGCATCCGAGGAACGAGAGAGAGCATCGGCCCTAATGTTCTTATCGGCAGGACGAAAGTGAATCTCAAAATTAAATCGGGCAAAGAACAGAGACCACCGGGCCTGGCGAGGATTCAGCCGTTGGGCAGACTGGAGGTAGGAGAGGTTCTTGTGGTCGGTGTAGATAATAACAGGAGAACTTGATCCCTCCAGCAGATGCCTCCATTCCTCAAGTGCTAATTTAATGGCTAGAAGCTCTCGATCCCCGATGGAGTAGTTCCTCTCCGCTGGAGAGAAGGTCCTAGAGAAAAAACCACAAGTGACAGCATGCCCGGAAGAATTTTTTTGTAGAAGAACAGCTCCAGCTCCCACTGAGGAGGCATCAACCTCCAATAGGAAGGGTTTGGAAGGGTCAGGTCTGGAGAGGACGGGAGCCGAAGAAAAGGCAGACTTGAGTCGTTTAAAGGCGTCTTCTGCTTGAGGAGGCCAGGACTTGGGATCAGCATTTTTTTTGGTTAAAGCCACGATAGGAGCCACAATGGTAGAAAAATGTGGAATAAATTGCCTGTAATAATTGGCGAACCCCAAAAAGCGTTGGATAGCACGGAGTCCGGAGGGGCGTGGCCAATCTAAGACGGCAGAGAGTTTGTCTGGATCCATCTGTAGTCCCTGGCCAGAGACCAAATATCCTAGAAAAGGAAGAGATTGGCATTCAAACAGACATTTCTCAATTTTGGCATAGAGTTGGTTGTCACGAAGTCTCTGAAGAACCATACGGACATGCTGGCGGTGTTCTTCTAGATTGGCAGAAAAAATTAGGATATCGTCCAGATATACAACAACACAGGAGTATAACAGATCACGAAAAATTTCATTGACAAAGTCTTGGAAGACGGCAGGGGCGTTGCACAGTCCAAAGGGCATGACCAGATACTCAAAGTGTCCATCTCTGGTGTTAAATGCCGTTTTCCACTCGTCCCCCTCTCTGATGCGGATGAGGTTATAGGCGCCTCTTAAGTCCAATTTAGTGAAGATGTGGGCACCTTGGAGGCGATCAAAGAGTTCAGAGATGAGGGGTAAGGGGTAGCGGTTCTTAACCGTGATTTTATTAAGACCGCGGTAGTCAATGCAAGGACGTAGGGAGCCATCCTTTTTGGACACAAAGAAAAATCCGGCTCCGGCAGGAGAGGAGGATTTACGGATAAAGCCCTTTTTTAGATTCTCCTGGACGTATTCGGACATGGCAAGAGTCTCTGGGGCAGAGAGAGGATAAATTCTGCCCCGGGGTGGAGTAGTGCCCGGGAGGAGGTCGATAGGGCAATCATAAGGCCTGTGAGGAGGTAGAGTCTCAGCTTGTTTTTTGCAGAAAACATCCGCGAAGTCCATATAGGCCTTAGGGAGACCGGTTACTGGAGGAACCACAGAGTTACGGCAAGGGTTACTGGGAACCGGTTTTAGACAGTTCTTGGAACAAGAGGACCCCCAACTCTTGATCTCCCCAGTGGACCAATCCAGGGTAGGGGAATGAAGTTGAAGCCAGGGAAGTCCAAGGAGAATTTCCGAGGTGCAATTGGGGAGGACCAAAAGTTCAATCCTCTCATGATGAGATCCGATGCTCATAAGAAGGGGCTCCGTGCGGAAACGTATGGTACAGTCCAATCTTTCATTATTTACACAATTGATGTAGAGGGGTCTGGCGAGACTGGTCACCGGGATGTTGAACCTGTTGACGAGAGAGGCCAAAATAAAATTTCCTGCAGATCCAGAGTCCAAGAAGGCCACTGTAGAGAAGGAGAAGGCAGGGGCAGACATCCGCACAGGCACAGTAAGACGTGGAGAAGCAGAGTAGACATCAAGGACTGTCTCACCTTTGTGCGGAGTCAGCGTACGTCTTTCCAGGCGGGGAGGACGGATAGGACAATCTCTCAGGAAGTGTTCGGTACTAGCACAGTACAGGCAGAGGTTCTCCATACGGCGTCGTGTCCTCTCTTGAGGTGTCAGGCGAGACCGGTCGACCTGCATAGCCTCCACGGCGGGAGGCACAGGAACAGATTGCAGGGGACCAGAGGAGAGAGGAGCCGAGGAGAAGAAACGCCTCGTGCGAACAGAGTCCATATCTTGGCGGAGTTCCTGACGCCTTTCGGAAAAACGCATGTCAATGCGAGTGGCTAGGTGAATAAGTTCATGTAGATTAGCAGGAATTTCTCGTGCGGCCAGAACATCTTTAATGTTGCTGGATAGGCCTTTTTTGAAGGTCGCGCAGAGGGCCTCATTATTCCAGGACAATTCTGAAGCAAGAGTACGGAATTGTACGGCATACTCGCCAACGGAAGAATTACCCTGGACCAGGTTCAACAGGGCAGTCTCAGCAGAAGAGGCTCGGGCAGGTTCCTCAAAGACACTTCGGATTTCCGAGAAGAAGGAGTGTACAGAGGCAGTGACGGGGTCATTGCGGTCCCAGAGCGGTGTGGCCCATGACAGGGCTTTTCCGGACAGAAGGCTGACTACGAAAGCCACCTTAGACCTTTCAGTGGGAAACAGGTCCGACATCATCTCCAGATGCAGGGAACATTGGGAAAGAAAGCCACGGCAAAACTTAGAGTCCCCATCAAATTTATCCGGCAAGGATAAGCGTATCCCAGGAGCGGCCACTCGCTGCGGAGGAGGTGCAGGAGCTGGCGGAGGAGATGACTGCTGAAGCTGTGGTAGTAACTGTTGTAGCATAACGGTCAGTTGAGACAGCTGTTGGCCTTGTTGCGCTATCTGTTGTGACTGCTGGGCGACCACCGTGGTGAGGTCAGCGACAACTGGCAGAGGAACTTCAGCGGGATCCATGGCCGGATCTACTGTCACGATGCCGGCTGGCAGGTAGTGGATCCTCTGTGCCAGAGAGGGATTGGCGTGGACCGTGCTAGTGGACCGGTTCTAAGCCACTACTGGTTTTCACCAGAGCCCGCCGCAAAGCGGGATGGTCTTGCTGCGGCGGTAGTGACCAGGTCGTATCCACTAGCAACGGCTCACCTCTCTGGCTGCTGAAGATAGGCGCGGTACAAGGGAGTAGGCAAAAGCAAGGTCGGACGTAGCAGAAGGTCGGGGCAGGCAGCAAGGATCGTAGTCAGGGGCAACGGCAGAAGGTCTGGAAACACAGGCAAGGAACACACAAGGAACGCTTTCACTGGCACTAAGGCAACAAGATCCGGCGAGGGAGTGAAGGGGAAGTGAGGAGATATAGGGAAGTGCACAGGTGTAAACACTAATTGGAACCACTGCGCCAATCAGCGGCGCAGTGGCCCTTTAAATCGCAGAGACCCGGCGCGCGCGCGCCCTAGGGAGCGGGGCCGCGCGCGCCGGGACAGAACAGACGGAGAGCGAGTCAGGTAGGGGAGCCGGGGTGCGCATCGCGAGCGGGCGCTACCCGTATCGCGAATCGCATCCCGGCTGGCAGCGGAATCGCAGCGCCCCGGGTCAGAGGACGTGACCGGAGCGCTGCCGCGGGGAGAGTGAAGCGAGCGCTCCGGGGAGGAGCGGGGACCCGGAGCGCTCGGCGTAACAGTATGATTTTAATTGTATTGACCCAGAAAATAAAGAAAACATGTATTTTTTACCGTAAAGTGTACAGCGCGAAAATGAAGCCCCCCCAAATTTGCTAAATTATGATTTTCGTTAATATTTCCTTACAAAAATTTTTTGGGGGGGTTTACCATACATTTTAGGGTAAAATGAGTGATGTCATTACAAAGTAAAACTGGTCACGCAAAAAACAAGTCCTCATATGGGTCTGGGAATGGAAATATAAAAGAGTTATGAATTTTAGAAGGCGAGGAGGAAAAAACCAAAACGCAAAAATAAAACTGGCTGCGTCCTGAAGGTGAAAAAGGGTTGAGTCCTTAACCCCTTAACGGCGCAGGACGTATATTTACATCCTGCGCCGGCTCCCGCGATATGAAGCGGGGTCGCAGCGCGACCCCGCATCACATCGCGTCGGTCCCGACGCTCATCAACGGCCGGGACCCGCGGCTAATACCACACATCGCCGATCGTGGCAATGTGCGATATTAACCCTTTAGAAGCGGCGGTCAAAGCTGACCGCCGCTTCTAAAGCGCAAGAGAAAGTATCCCGGCTAGTCAGTCGGGCTGTTCGGGACCGCCGCGGCGTCCCGAACAGCTTGTAGAACACCGGGAGGGCCCTTACCTGCCTCCTCGGTGTCCGATCGACGAATGACTGCTCCGTGCCTGAGATCCAAGCAGGAGCAGTCAATCGCCGATAACACTGATCACAGGCGTGTTAATACACGCCAGTGTTCAGCATAGGAGATCAGTGTGTGCAGTGTTATAGGTCCCTAAAGTTAAAAATAAGTGTTAATAAAGGTCATTTAACCCCTTCCCTAATAAAAGTTTGAATCATCCCCCATTCCCATAAAAAAAAAAAAACTGTGTAAATAAAAACAAAACTAAACATATGTGGTATCGCCACGTGCATAAATGTCCGAACTATAAAAATATATTGTTAATTAAACCGCACGGTCAATGGCGTACGCGCAAAAAAATTCCAAAGTCCCAAAAAGCGTATTTTGGTCACTTTTTATACCATTAAAAAATGAAAAATAAGTGATCAAAAAGTCTGATCAAAACAAAAATTATACCGATAAAAACTTCAGATCAGGGCGCAAAAAATGAGCCTTCATATTGCCCTGTACGTGGAAAAATTAAAAAGTTATAGGGGTCAGAAGAGGACATTTTTAAACGTATACATTTTCCTGCATAGTTATGATTTTTTCCAGAAGTACGACAAAATCAAACCTATATAAGTAGGGTATAATTTTAACCGTATGGACCTACAGAATAATGATAAGGTGTCATTTTTACCGAAATATGCACTGCGTAGAAACGGAAGTCCCCAAAATTTACAAAATGGTGTTTTTTCTTCAATTTTGTCGCACAATGATTTTTTTTTCCGTTTCATAGTGAATATTTGGGTAAAATGACTGATGTCACTGCAAAATAGAATTGGTGACACAAAAAATAAGCCATAATATGAATTTTTAGGGGGAAAATTGAAAGGGTTATGATTTTTAAAAGTCGTTAAGGGGTTAATATAATGCTGCCAGATTAACATTAACATTTTTTTTTTTGGTCTTTCAATTTTTGGTATATCAATTTTCGGGAGCAGGCAGGGACCCAGAAAATTCAGTGCTCAATGTTAAAAATGGAGGGCATTTCATAATTTTTTAATTTTCACATTACTTTTTTAGCCCTATTTTAAATATTGAGAGCTGAATTTTCTGGTCCCTGCTCACTTCCAAAAATTTAAATTGTTATTGTAAATTTCTAAACAGGGATCATTTTATGTGGGCGGGCAGGGACCTAAAAATGTAGAAGACAATAATAAAAATGTAGAAAGGGGCCATTAAAATGTAAAAATAATATCTTTTTTATAATTAATTTAACATTTTTTTTTATTAGTAATGTCTTTTTTAAATTGTGTTTAATGAAGTGTGTGTGTGTTTCACTTTTTTTCTCTCTATTTTTTTTTAACATTTTTTAGGTAGTACTATTACTCCCAGCATGGAACAGACTGTTTCATGATGTAAGCTGTAGTACCTGCACTAATAGACAGATTACAGCAGGTGTCACTCTTGACACCCGATACGATTGTCCTTTCTATTGCAGGGATGGATTGGCTTTCTCCTGCGCTCGCATCTCTGCAATATACTATGGCCGGCCAGTGATGTAAATATAATTCACATCACTTATTCATATTTGCCACAGAAAGCAGTGATTGGCCAGATGGTTCCAGCCACTCACAGCTCTCTACAGGAATTATGAATAATAGGTATATATATGGCATATACTCATACTACAGTGGGCCGACCGCCCACTTCGATACATCATACAGGATGATCACATCGGGTGTAAGAAGTGACACTAGCTGCGATCTGTCTATTAATGCTAGTGCTCCATGTTGGGAGCAGTAGTACCTGCACTTAAGGACAGATCACAGCAGGTATCACTCCTGACACTCGATGTGATTGTCCTATCTAGATGTGAGAAAACCGCCTGCAACTATACGTTATACAGGACGATCGCAGTGAGTGTCAGGAGTGACACCTGGGACGATCTATCTATTAGCGCAGGTACTACTACCCCCATCATGGAACAGTCTGTTTCATGGTGGGAGAAGTAGTACTACCTAAAAAAAATGTTAAAAAAAGAAATAAAAATAGAGAAAAAAAGTGAAACACTTTTATAAACACATTATTGAAATACATTACTAATAAAAATTTGCAGAGAATTTATCCGGTTCGAATCGATTTTTTTTTTTTTATAATTTGGCGAATCAGCCGAATCAAATTTTTCTAAAAATTCGCTCATCTCTAATTATATCCTCTGAATATAACATTACCACACACTGTGCCCTCTGAATAGAATACTGCCACACATTATATCCTTTGTATATAATAATACCACACACTGCACTCCAGTACCAACACACACTGTCCTCTCTGAATATAGTACTATTACACTCTGCACCTCTGCCATACAGTGAACCCTCGCAATACAATACCAGAACATAATGTGGCGCATAAAAACTGTACCATGCCAGAAATTCCATTATAATATACACCATAACTCACATATAGTAATAATGCCCCCTGTCCTGTTCCCCCTAAATATAAAATATAACAATGCCCAGTGATGTCACAGTACAGGGATAATACAGTAAGTGATGTCACAGTACAGGGATAATACAGTCAGTGATGTCACAGTACAGGGATAATACAGTCAGTGATGTCACAGTACAGGGATAATACTCAGTGATGTCACAGTACAGGAATAATACGCAGTGATGTCACAGTAGAGGGATAATACACACAATGATGTCACAGTACAAGGATAATACGCAGTGATGTCACAGTAGAGGGGTAATATGCTGCGATGTTACAATGTAGGGATAACACACAGTAATGTCACAGTACAGGGATAATACACCAAATGATGTCACAGTACAGGGATAATGCACCCAGTGATGTCACAGTACAGGAAAAATATGCAGTGATGTCACAGTATAAGGATAATACACACAGTGATGTCACAATACAGAGATAATACGCAATGATTTTAACATTCAGGGACTCTATAGTGACAGGGAAGGTTCCCAAAGACTGGTGTATGGCAAATGTGGGCCAAAAGGTGATCCCCGGAATTATAGACCTGTTAGTTTAACCTCCATTGTATGTAAATTGTTTGAGGGTTTTCTAAGAGATGCTATTTTGGAATATCTTGATAAAAATAAAAGTATGACTCCATATCAGCATGGCTTTATGAGGGATCGGTCCTGTCAAACTAACCTGATCAGCTTCTATGAGGAGGTGAGCTCCAGACTGGACCAGGGGGATTCGCTGGATGTTGTATATCTGGATTTTTCAAAACATTTGCTATGGTTCCACATAAAAGGTTGGTGCATAAAATGAGAAAGATTGGGCTGGGGGAGAATGTGTGTAAGTGGGTAAGTAACTGGCTCAGTGATAGGAAACAGAGGGTGGATATTAATGGTACTTATTCTGATTGGGTGACTATTACTAGTGGGGTACCACAGGGGTCATTCTTGGGTCCTGTCCTATTTAATATATATATTTATGACATTGTAGAGGGGTTGAATAGTAAAGTAGCAATCTTTACAGATGATACTAAACTCTGTAAAGCAGTAAACACAATAGAGGACAGTGCACTGTTACAAATGGATCTGGATAGGTTGGAGGTTTGGGCTGAGAAGTGGCAGATGAGGTTCAACACTGATAAATGTAAGGTAATGCACATGGGGAAGAAAAATCCAGGCTGGGATTATGTGTTAAATGGGAGAACACTTGGGACGACTGACGTGGAAAAGGACTTGGGAGTCTTACCTATAGGGTGGTGTCACCCTATTTGCAGGTGTCAACTGGTGCGGAACGCACCTCCCTGGCTACTGCGACAGGGCTCTGGAGCTCTGGAGCTCTGGAGTAAGAGAGCGCCATGCACATATGAGGCCTAAATTAGAGATCTGCATAGGGGCTGACCCGAATGCAAGCGTTACAATTGCCTCCGCAACCAAAAATACCCTACGACAGTGTTTCCCAAGCAGGGTTCTTCCAGCTGTTGCAAAACTCCCAGCATGCCTGGACAGCCAATGGCTGTCTGGCAATGCTTGGAGTTTTTGTTTTGCAACAGCTGGAGGCACCATTTTGGAAACAGTGCCATACCAGACTTTTTTCATTTTTTATTGTTGGGGACAGAGGGTACGTATATGTAGTGTATTATTTTTTATTTTGTGTAGTGTTTTTAGGGTACTCTCACATGGGCGGGGGTTCAAGTGAGTTCCGCATTTGGAGTTTGAGATTTTAACCACTTCAGGATGCAGGGCGTATGCATACGCCCTGCATCCCTAGTCCTTGAGGACATTCAGCAGGCATCCCGGCACACCGCCCAGGTCAATTCAGACATGCAATTTTCTGCTATTTTGGGCTGATTGGGTCTCTGGTGACCCAATCACCCAGAAAATAGGGATGATTGGAGCTGTCAGTGACAGCCCCGATCATCCTGGGGGCTATGAGTGAGGTCGCAGTGCTGCGATCTCCTCCTATCCCCTGCCATTGGTCAGAACTGATTCTGACCAATGGCAGAGCAGGACAGTGGGTTGCAATGGCAACCCCCAGTTCTGCCCACCCCTGGATGTCGAGGGGAACATGGGGAGAAGATGGAGGCCGGTACCTGGAGGAGAAGATGCCTGGGAACCGCTGATCGTGACTGGAGACTGCAAAGATCCTGGCTCAGGTAGGGAAACGACGGTGAGGGGGGGGGGGAATGAAAGTGAAAGTGAAAGTAAAGTGATCTTTACTGTGGCAACCACTAGGAAGGCCAAACTGCAACTCCCAGCATGCCTAGACAGCCAAAGGCTGTCTGGGCATGCTGGGAGTTGTAGTTTTGCAACATGTGGAGGGTCACAGTTTGGAAACCACTGTTACAGTGGTGCCCAAACAGTGGCCCTCCAGATGTTGCCAAACTACAACTCTCAGCATGCCTAGACTGCCCAGGCATGCTGGGAGTTGTAGTTCTGTAATATCTGTCCCTTCAGATTTAGCAATTTCCATGAAATTTTTGAAAATTGCTGCCTTACTTTGAAGCCCTCAAATTTTTTCAAAAAGCACAAAAATGTCCATTTTATGATGCCAACATAAAGTGGACATATTGTATTTGTGAATAAAAATTTTATTTATTGGGAATATCCATTTTCCTTACAAGTAGAGAGCTTCAAAGTTAGAAAAATGCTAAATTTTCTAAATTTTTATGAAATGTTGGCATTTTTCACCAAAAAAGGATGCAAGTAATGCCGAAAATTTACCATCAAAATAAAATAGAATATGTCACGAAAAAAACAAGAATCAGAATATTCGGTAAAAGCGTTTTCGAGTTATTAATTCGTAAAGCGACGGTGGTCAGAATTGCGAAAAAGGGCTAAGTCCTTAAGGTGAAAAAGGGTTGTGTCCTTAAGGGGTTAACTGTAAACCCCTGCCTGTGTGAATGTACCCTGTATATTCACATGGGGGGGAGGGCACAAACTTCCAGCTGTTGCAAAATTACAACTCCAAGCATGCACTGACAGACCATGCATGCTGGGAGTTGTAGTTTTGCAACAGCTGAAGGCACACTGGTGCAGAAACACTGAGTTAAGTCACAGAATCTAACTCTGCGTTTTTCAACCAGCATGCCTCCAGCTGTTGCAAAACTACATCTTCCAGCATGCACTGACTGCCGAAGGGTGTGCCTGGAGTTGTAGTTATGCAACAGCTGGAGGCACACCACTACAACTCTCAGCATACCCTTTTGTTGTCCATGCATGCCGGGAGTTGTAGTTATGCAGTAGCAGTAATAGTGTCCACTCCCGACACCCGCTCTCGCCCTCCGGTCTACGGGCAGAGTGGGTGTCGTTAGTGACACGGCCCAGCAGGAGTGCTGATTTAAAAATAAATATAAAGTGCTGGCGCTAAATTAGGTAACTCATTGCAAGTGGTATAAATAAAGTGGCTAGTTGCAAATATATCAGATAAAAATGACTAATTGCAATGGGAATTGAATAAATGATCAGTATTTTATTAATGTGCAATTATTTACATAAAAATTATAAAAATTTGTAAAAAGATGTAAAGGTTTTGATGTTAATGATCTGTTAATGATCTGGGCTGGTCAACTGTTGCCCGAAGTGATCTGAAATAAATAGAATATAAGGTAGTAAGATAACAAGACCTTATTGTGTATATACTTGGTATCTGGACTCAATTGAAATAATGGACCCACCTATAAAGTGCTGGGTGCTTGCATGTATGGAAGGAACTTGTTCAAATGATCCTCCGCTGGAGTGGAGATATGAGTTCTTTTTGTCCTCTATGTATAAATAGTTTGGGATCTGTTTAATGAGAGAAAGGTAACTATGAGATACTGATTATAAGATAAATGCCAATAATGCAGGATGTGATTATGTATATTGGTAATATCCTACCCGATAGTACACTTTGTAGTTTCTTATGCAATGTGCATAGAAGAATTGGTGCAGATTTTTCCACGGTTAATGATGCTTGAAGGTGTCCTACAGTGGAGCAGTAATTTAGATTGACCCCTTAAGGACGCAGGACGTAAATGTACGTCCTGGTGCGGTGGCGCCAGGATGTACATTTACATCCTGTGCATAACCGCGGGCATCGGAGCGATGCCCGTGTCATGCGCGGCTGATCCCGGCTGCTGATCGCAGCCAGGGACCCGCCGGCAATGGCCGACGCCCGTGATCTCGCGGGTGTCCGCAATTAACCCCTCAGATGCCGGGATCAATAAAGATCCCAGCATCTGCGGCAGTATGCGATTTCAATGAATGATCGGATCGCCGCAGCGCTGCTGCGGGGATCCGATCATTCAGATCGCCGCACGGAGGTCCCCTCACCTGCTTCTGTCCGGCTCCCAGCGTCTTCTGCTCTGGTCTTAGATCGAGCAGACCAGAGCAGAAGATGACCGATAACACTGAGCTGTTCTATGTCCTATACATAGAACAGATCAGTATTAGCAATCATGGTATTGCTATCAATAGTCCCCTAATGGGACTATTCAAGTGTAAAAAAAAATCCCCTCCCCCAATAAAAAAGTAAAACGTCAGTTTTTTCCTATTTTACCCCCAAAAAGCGTAAAAAATGTATTTAATAGACATATTTGGTATCGCCGCGTGCGTAAATGTCTGAACTATTAAAAGAAAATGTTAATGATCCCATATGGTGAACGTAAAAAAAAAAAAAAAAGTCCAAAATTGCTACTTTTTTAATACATTTTATTAAAAAAATTATAAAAAATGTATTAAAAGTTTTTTATATGCAAATGTGGTATCAAAAAAAAGTACAGATCATGGCGCAAAAAATGAGCCCTCATACCGCCGCTTATACGGAAAAATTAAAAAGTTATAGGTCATCAAAATAAAGGGATTATAAACGTACTAATTTGGTTAAAAAGTTTGTGATTTTTTTAAGCACAACAATAATATAAAAGTATGTAATAATGGGTATCATTTTAATCGTATTGACCCTCAGAATAAAGAACACACGTAATTTTTACCGTAAATTGTACGGCGTGAAAACAAAAACTTCCAAAATTAGCAAAATTGCGTTTTTCTTTTTAATTTCCCCACAAAAATAGTGTTTTTTTGTTGCGCCATACATTTTATGATATAATGAGTGATGTCTTTACAAATGACAACTGGTCATGCCCTCATACTAGTCTGGCGATGAAAATATAAAAGAGTTATGATTTTTAGAAGGCAAGGAGGAAAAAACGAAAACGTAAAAATTTAATTGTCTTAAGGCCAAAAGGTGCGATCCGGTTCACCTCAGGAATAGCACATCAGCAGGACTAACACCCCGGACTTCAAACCAAAATTGCGGTAATATTAAAATTACAGTTTAGTTTGAAGCACATTGCAATAGCTAAGAACATATATGGAATCTTAGCATATTAATCTAAATTACCGCTCCACTGTAGGACACCTTCAAGCATCATTAACCGTGGAAAAATCTGCACCAATTCTTCTATGCACATCGCATAAGAAACTACATATACCAAAGTGTACTATCGGGTAGGATATTACCAATATACATAATCACATCCTGCATTAGTGGCATTTATCTTATAATCAGTATCTCATAGTTATCTTTCTCTCATTAAACAGATCCCAAACTATTTATACATAGAGGACAATAAGAACTCATATCTCCACTCCAGCAGAGGATCATTTGAACAAGTTCCTTCCATACATGCAAGCACCCAGCACTTTCTAGGTGGGTCCATTATTTCAATTGAGTCCAGATACCAATTATATACACAATAAGGTCTTGTTATCTTACTACCTTATATTCTATTTATTTCAGATCACTTCCGGCAACAGTTGACCAGCCCAGATCATTAACAGTATACCTTTACATCTTTTTACAAATTTTTATAATTTTTATGTAAATAATTGCACATTAATAAAATACTGATCATTTATTCAATTCCCATTGCAATTAGTCATTTTTATCTGACATATTTGCAACTAGCCACTTTATTTATACCACTTGCAATAAGTTACCTAATTTAGCGCCAGCACTTTATATTTTAATTTTAATATCAGTGGCTCACCACCTTTGTTATAGTACAGATACACAGGACACTGTACAGTGCCGGGCTGCTTTCAATATCCCTATAAAGACCCATAACTTGCGATAGTATCACACCTTTTATAAAGGAGTCCTGATTTGTTGCACAGTAACGGTCAACGAATCAGGGCGATTGTGGGGTGGCACCAGTGCCACCTCACTCCTTCTGGGTATGGGCGAATGGTGCTGTCTCGGACAGCACCAATCACCCTTATTTTCTGATTCACAGGAGATCCAATTGACCAGGTCTGAATTGACCGGCGATTTGCGGCGATCACCGATATGGGGGGTCTCAGGACCCCCATGGCGATGTCTCAGGATGCCTGCTGAATGATTTAAGCAGGCATCTCATTCCAGAAAATCACAGGGTGTACCTGTATGTCCTGCGTCCTTGAGGACTCGGGCGCTAGGGCATAACTGTACGCCCTGCATCCATAAGAGGTTAATATAATACAATATTAGATTTTTAAAAAATTTCACTTTTTATACCTTTTCCCTTTTTGATTTTACAGTGTGTGAACATAGCCAAAAGGAGGATTTCCATTAGAGGTGAACGAATCAAAGCTGACAAACTCTTCTAATTTATTAAGAATTTCATGAAATATTCGATTAGCAAAGAATGCAAATATCACCGCAATTCTATTGCGTGAATCGCTCCATTAAACTCCATTTACTGTGGTCAAGGCTCCAGGGCATCTCAAATAGCGGATCCACATGTCAGCACATGGGGCAAGGAACACTGGGAAGGCAAGGCGGAAAGGGAAGTAGGCGCGATGACCCTGAATCACATGTAGGATGCAACCAATCAGCAGCCAGTCACCCCTGTGCTGTCACAGCTCTGTATATTCGGCAGCCATTTTGTGGCTCGTCATATTCATTATACTGCATACAGATAGGACGGACATCGCTGTGTGTGTTACACAGAAATGCTCATTCCAGCAGCGTTTCACATCCTAGTCACATCAGCGTTCTGGTGGACAGAGAGCAGTGTTATATTCACTGAAAAGGATTTCTACTGCAGCTGTTAACCTCCCAGTCACTTTCTTCAGCATTGTATTATAGAGAGGGGAGTTAGCTGTGTCTTGCCTCATACATTTCAACAAGCTGCCTCAACTTCATAAACCTTAGCAGAGAAGGCAGGAATAATTTTTCAACGCAATTCTGTGTCTTTGTTCAACAACAAATCATCTGAAGGATCTACTAGTCTGTAGATGGTATAATACCCAGCAGTCCATTCCTAATAGTCTTTGACATAATAATTTTATTGTTTAGTACACAGCTTTTTTGTGCTGCAGCGTTGTTATGTACTGCTGTTGTTGTGCAAAAATAAAAGCATTTTAATCGTACTGTACAGCATTTTTCTGCCCTCATAAGTTCATACCACATTTGTACATCTAAGTGGTGTACGATTTTGTACCTGTTAATTTGTCAAGGGCCTAGATACTGTGAAAGTCCAGGCAAAAGTAATCACCGGCTGGTGTTTTACTAAAATAGTTTTTTTTTAAGCTTACTGTTCCGCATTTTTCTGCCCTCATAAGTGCATACCACACACGTACTATTTTGTACCTGTTAAGCTGTCAAGGACCTAGATACTTTGAAAGTCCAGGCAAAAGTAATCACCGGCTGGTGTTTTATTAAATGTGTTTTTTTAAGCGTACTGTACCGCATTTTTCCTCCATCAAAAGTGCCTAACTGCATACCACACACGTACATCTAAGTAGTGTACTATTTTGTACCTGTTAATCTGTCAAGGGCCTAGATACTATGAAAGTCCAGGCAAAAGTAATCACCGGCTGGTGTTTTACTAAAATATGTTATTGTAAGTGTACTGTACCGCATTTTTCTGCCCTCATAAGTGCATACCACATACCTACACCTAAGTGGTGTACTATTTTGTGCTTGTTAATCTGTCAAGGGCCTTCATATTGTGAAAGGACAACCAAAACTAATAACAGGCTTGTGTTTTACTCAAATAATTTTTTAAGAGTACAGTAGCGCATTTTTCTGCCCTCATAAGTGCAAACCACATTTCTACATCTAAATAGTGTACTATTTTGTACCTGTTAATCTGTCAAGGGCCTACATACTGTGAAAGGACACCAGCTGGTGTTTTACTCCAACACGTTTATTAAGAGTACTGTAGCGCATTTTCTGCTCTCATAAGTGTATACCACATACGTACATTTAAGTATTGTACCATTTTGTACCTGTTAATCTTTCAAGGGCCTAGATACTGTGAAAGTCCAGGCAAAAGTAATCACCGGCTGGTGTTTTACAAAAAAAACGGAGTTTTTAAGCGTACTGTATTGCATTTTTCTGTCCTCATAAGTGCATACTACATACCTACATCTCTAAGTAGTGTACTATTTGTTACCTGCTAAGATGTCAAGGGCTTACATACTGTGAAAGTCCAGGGAAAAGTAATCACCGGCTGGTGTTTTACTAAAATACGTTTTTTTTAACCCCTTAAGGACCAAGCCATTTTACACCTTAGGACCAGAGCGTTTTTTGCACATCTGACCACTGTCATTTTAAACATTAATAACTCTGGAATGCTTTTATCTATCATTCTGATTCCGAGAATGTTTTTTCGTGACATATTCTACTTTAACATAGTGGTAAAATTTTGTGGTAACTTGCATCCTTTCTTGGTGAAAAATACCAAAATTTGATGAAAAATTTGAAAATTTTGCATTTTTCTAACTTTGAAGCTCTCTGCCTGTAAGGAAAATGGATATTCAAAATATTTTTTTTTATTCACATTTCCAATATGTCTACTTTATGTTTGCATCATAAAATTGACGTGTTTTTACTTTTGGAAGACACCAGAGGGCTTCAAAGTTCAGCAGCACTTTTCCAATTTTTCACAAAATTTTGAACCTCGCTTTTTTTCAGGGACCAATTCAGGTTTGAAGTGGATTTGAAGGGTCTTCACATTAGAAATACCCCACAAATGACCCCATTATAAAAACTACACCCCCCAAAGTATTCAAAATGACATTCAGTAAGTGTTTTAACCCTTTAGGTGTTTCACAGGAATAGCAGCAAAGTGAAGGAGAAAATTCACAATCTTCATTTTTTACACTCGCATGTTCTTGTAAACCCAATTTTTGAATTTTTACAAGGGGTAAAAGGAGAAAATGTATACTTATATTTGTAGTCCAATTTCTCTCGAGTAAGGACATACCTCATATGTCTATGTAAAGTGTTCGGCGGGCGCAGTAGAGGGCTCAGAAGCGAAGGAGCGACAAGGGGATTTTGGAGAGTACATTTTTCAGAAATGGTTTTTGGGGGGCATGTTGCATTTAGGAAGCCCCTATGGTGCCAGAACAGCAAAAAAAAAAAAAAAACACATGGCATACCATTTTGGAAACTAGACCCCTTGGGGAATGTAACAAGGAATAAAGTGAGCCTTAATACCCCACAGGTGTTTCACGACTTTTGCATATGTAAAAAAAAATAAAAAAAGTTTTCACTAAAATGTGTGTTTCCCCCCAAATTTCACATTTTTGAAAGGGTTAATAGCAGAAAATACCCCCCAAAATTTGTAACCCCATCTCTTCTGAGTATGGAGGCACCCCATAAGTTGGCCTGAAGTGCATTACGGGCGAACTACAATGCTCAGAAGAGAAGGAGTAACTTTTTTACTTTTTGAGAGCAAATTTTGCTTGGGGGGGCATGTCGCATTTAGGAAGCCCCTATGGTGCCAGAACAGCAAAAACAAACACATGGCATAGCATTTTGGAAACTAGACGCCTTGAGGAACATAACAAGGAATAAAGTGAGCCTTAATACCCCACACGGGTTTCACGACTTTTGCATATGTAAAAAAAATATATATTTTTTTCACTAAAATGTGTGTTTCCCCCAAATTATACATTTTTGAAATGTTAATAGCAGAAAATACCCCCCAAAATTTTTAACCCCATCTCTTCTGAGTATGGAGGTACCCCATAAGTGGACCTGAAGTGCACTACGGGCGAACTACAATGCTCAGAAGAGGAGGAGCACCATTGAGCTTTTGGAAAGAGAATACGTTTGGAATGGTAGTCAGGGGCCATGTGCATTTACCAAGCCCCCCGTGGTGCCAGAACAGTGGACCCCCCCCCACATGTGACCCTATTTTGGAAACTACACCCCTCACAGAATTTAATAAGTGGTGCAGTGAGCATTTACACCCCACTGGCGTTTGACAGATCTTTGGAACAGTGGGCTGTGCAAATGGAAAATTAAATTTTTCATTTTCACGGATCACTGTTGCAAAAATCTGTCAGACACCTGTGGGACGAAAATGCTCACTGTACCCCTTATTACATTACATGAGGGGTGTAGTTTCCAAAATGGGGTCACATATGGGGGGGTCCATTGTTCTGGTACCATGGGGGCTTTGTAAACACAAGTGGCCTTCAATTCCGGACAAATTTTCTCTTCAAAATCTCAATGGCGCTCCTTCTCTTCTGAGCATTGTAGTGCACCCAAAGAGCACTTTACATCCACATATGGGGTATGCTCTTACTCAGAAGAAATTGGGTTACAAATTTTGTGGGGCTTTTTTTATTTTCCCTTGTGAAAATGAAAAATTTAGGGTGACACCAGCATTTTAGTGAAAAAAATTTTTTTTTTCATTTTCCCATCCATTTTTATTGAAAATTTGTCAAACACCTGTGGGGTGTTCAGACTCACTATACCCCTTGTTACGTTCCGTGAGGGGTGTTGTTTCCAAAATGGGGTCACATGTGGGTATTCATTTTTTTGGGTTTATGTCAGAACCGCTGTAAAATCAGCCACCCTGTGCAAATCACCAATTTAGGCCTCAAATGTACATGGTGCGCTCTCACTCCTGAGCCTTGTTGTGCGTCCGCAGAGCATTTTACGCCCACATATGGGGTATTTCCGTACTCAGGAGAAATTGCGTTACAAATTTTGGGGGTCTTTTTTTCCTTTTACCTCCCGTGAAAATATAAAGTAAAGGACAACACCAGCATGTTAGTGTAAAAATTTTTTTTTTTTTACACTAACAGGCTGGTGTAGACCCCAACTTTTCTTTTTCATAAGGGGTAAAAGGAAATAAAAGCCCCCAAAATTAGTAGTGCAATTTCTCCTGAGTACGGAGATACCGCATATGTGGCACTAAACTGTTTCCTTGAAATACGACAGGGCTCTGAAGTGAGAGAGCGCCATGCGCATTTGAGGACTAAATTAAGGATTGCACAGGGGTGGACATAGGGGTATTCTACGCCAGTGATTCCCAAACAGGGTGCCTCCAGCTGTTGCTAAACTCCCAGCATGCCTGGACAGTTAGTGGCTGTCCGTAAATGCTGTGATTTGTTGTTTTGCAACAGCTGGAGGCTCTGTTTTGAAAACACTGCCGTACAATACGTTTTTTTAATTTTATTAGGGGGACAGTGTAAGGAGTAGTGTTGAGCGGCATAGGCCATATTCGAATTCGCGAATATTCGCATATTCGTTATATTCTCGTTTTATTTTCGCGTATGCGAAAATACGCGTATGCGAAAATTAACATATGTGATAATTCGCATATGCGAAAATTAGCATATGCTAATTTTCGTATATGCGAATTTTCGCACGCCAGTCTCACACAGTAGTATTAGAGCCTTCTTTACACCACACAAGCTGGAAGCAGAGAGGGATAATCACTGTGATGTGTACTGTGAAGAAAAAAAAATAAAAATACGAATATTCGTAATTACGAATATATAGCGCTATATTCGCGAAATTCGCGAATTCGCGAATATGCGATATTCGCGAATAATATTCGAATTGCGAATATTCGCGAGCAACACTAGTAAGGAGGTGTAAATGTAGTGTTTTACCCTTTATTATGTGTAAGTGCAGTGTAGTGTAGTGTTTTTAGGGTACGTTCACACCGGCGGAGGTTAACAGTGAATTTACCGCTAGGAGTTTGCGCTGCGGCGAAAAATTTGCCGCAGCTCATACCTGAAGCAGAAAATTTATTGTAAACCCGCCAGTGTGAATGTACCCTGTACGTTCACATGGGGGGTCAAACCTCCAGCTGTTTCAAAACTACAACTCCCAGCATGTACTGACAGACCGTGCATGCTGGGAGTTGTACTTCTGCAACAGCTGGTGGCACACTGGTTGGAAAACCTTCAGTTAGGTTCTGTTACCTAACTCAGTATTTTCCAACCAGTGTGCCTCCAGCTGTTGCAAAACTTCAACTCCCAGCATGTACTGATCGCCAAAAGGCATGCTGGGAGATGTAGTTATGCAACAGCTGGAGGGATCGCAACTACAACTCCCAGCATGCAGAGACAGCTGTTTGCTGTTTAGGCATGCTGGGAGTTGCAGTTTTGCAACATCTGGAGAGCTATAGTTTAGAGACTGCAGTGGTCTCCAAACTGTGGACCTCCAGATGTTGCAAAACTACAACTCCCAGCATGCCCAGACAGCAAACTGCTGTCTGGGCATGCTGGGAGTTGTAGTTTTGCAAGATCTGGAGGTGCACAGTATAGAGATCACTTTGCAGTGGTCTCAAACTGTAGACCTCCAGCTGTTGCAAAACTGCAACTCCCAGCAAGCCTAAACAGCTCTCTGGGCATGCTGGGAGTTGTAGTTTTGCAACATCTGGAGGGTTACAGTTTAGAGACCACTATAGTGGTCTCAGACTGTAGCCCTCCAGATGTTGCTAAGTAACTCACCGGCTTCCGTCGGATCCAGGAAGCTGCGTCGCGGTCCTCTTCTTCCGCCGATCGTCGCCCGCTGCCGTAGCCGTTGGGTAAGTGGATCTTCGGCGCCGGTCCCTGTCGGTTTCCCCATCCTGCCCCGCCTATTGTGGGAGGGCAGAACGGGGAAACCGAAAGAAAACCCCTCCGCCCCCGATCTGCTATTGGTGGTCGCGTCTAGACCACCAATAGCAGAGATAGGAGGGGTGCGACCTCACTCCTATCGCTACAGGGGGATGGTGGGTGTCTAGGACACCCGCAATCCCCCTTCTATTCTGGGTCACCGGGTCACCATAGACCCGTAATGACCCGGAATCGGCGCAAATCGCAAGTGTGAATTCACTTGCGATTTGTGCCGATCGCCGACATGGGGGGGTCTAATGACCCCCCTGGGCATTTGCGCGGGGTGCCTGCTGATAGATATCAGCAGTCACCCCGGCCCGGTCCCCGCCCAGCGTGCGGCGGGGACCGAAATTCCCACGGGCGTACAGGTACGCCCTTGGTCCTTAAGGGGTTAAGCATACTGTACCACATTTTTCTGCCCTCAAGTGCATACCTGATTCCACATACCTACTTCTAAGTAGTTTACAATTTTGTACCTGTTAATCTGTCAAGGGCCTACATACTGTGATAGTCCAGGCAATAGTACTCACCGGCTGGTGTTGTACTCAGATACTTTTTTAATTGTACCGTAGCGCATTTTTCTGCCCTCATAATTGCATACCACATACCTACATATAAGTAGTTTACCATTTTGTACCTGTTAATCTGTCAAGGGCCTATATACTGTGAAAGGACAGCTAATAGTACACACCTCCTGCTGTTCTAGGCAGATACTGTTTTAAGCATAGTGAAGCGTATTGTACTCCCCTCATATACGCAATAAGTATGTAAGGCAGAGTAGTGCCAAGACATGCACAGTGGAGTGGCAGAGGCCTAAATTCATCAGGCGCAGGCAGAGGTCGCAGCAAAGTAGGGGCGTGTAGCAGTCGGAGTCGCAGCAAGAGGTCTGAGCTCCCGGTGTCAGCTAGCAGTCGTGTCTCGACCAGCAACCCAGCAGCCGCAATTGATCAGTTCAATCGGTCATCCACTTCATCCCAAGTGACATCCGACATCCCCAGTCAACAGTCGGTGGTAGAGATGAGCGAACTTTTCAAAAATTTGATTCGGCCAATTCACCGAATTTTCCCAAAAAGTTTGTTTCGATCCGAATTTATTCGCGGCGAATCAATATTAAGAAAGGCTATTTCTAGCCTACATACAGCCTCTATAGGGGTATAGAACACTTTGCTGTGTCCTAAAACACATATGGAGTGTGCTGGGGTAGTGAAATAATACTGCTATTCAGAATAGCATGCAGATTACCGGCATCGCTCTTAGAATCACTGCCGCACAGCAGCTCAATGACAGAGCCTGGTGGTGGCATCAGTGTCAAGAGACCATATAGTGACTGAATGACATAGTGTGGACATGTTGGCAGCAAGAGGAGACCATTTAGTGGCTGAATGGCACAGCGTGGAGTTGGCTGATGCACTAGTACACTACACACCAGGGCTTCACAATCCCCCCCAAAAAAACAACACAATATATGAAATTTTTGACAAAGATTTCTCATTGGTAGCACCCGCTATCCAAAAATTTGAAATTAACAGACCCAAGCCCCACCTCTGCGGCATCAGTAACCCATATATTGCCTGAAGAACACAGCCTGGAGTTGGCTGATGCACCAGTACACACCAGGGCTTCACAATCCCCCCTCCAAAATCAACACAATGAGAAATTTTTGTCAAAGATTTCTCATTGGTAGCACCCGCTATCCAAAAATTTGAAATTTCCAGAACCAGGCCCCACCCCTGCATCATCAGTAACCCATATATTGCCTGCATGACACAGCCTGGAGTTGGCTGATGCACCAGTACACACCAGGGCATCACAATCCCCCCCCCCCCCAAAAAAAAACAACACAATATATGACATTTTTGACAAAGATTTCTCATAGGTAGCACCCGCTATCCAAAAATTAGAAATTTCCAGACCCAGGCCAAACCTCTGCGGCATCAGGAACCCATATATTGCCTGAAGGACACAGCCTGGAGTTGGCTGATGAACCAGTACACATCCGGGCTTCACAATCCCCTCCAAAAGGCAACAACATTTTAGAAATTTTTTTAAGAAATACCTTTGTGTAAGAACAAGCGCATATCCAACAGTTCACAAGACTCTATAATGCAGGACGGTGGACCACCCAAAGACATTCTTCTCAAAAATAATAAACCACACAATTTTTGAAATTTTTTTACAAAAACTAATTCAATATGTGTGTAAGCGCATCTGTCTCCAAAAGATCAGATCACCAAAGGACTTTTTTCGCCCAAAATGATGAAGCAGAGTTAATCCCTGTCCGTATTTTGAATTTTTTTTTAAATTTTCATTAAAAAATCACACGCAACAAGTGTTCCGTTGTGTAACGATTAGCATTCTGGAAAATTCAATTTTATTACTGATAAAATTAGCAGTAAATAAAAAAAAAAAAACACTACCCAAGAGTGTTTAATTACCCCATACATTGCACCAGGAGCAGTCAAGAGTAGGCCTCAGCAGTACCCAAGAGGCTTTAATAACCCCCTACCTTTGCACGATCAATTGCAAGATCGAGCAATACCAGGTGTGTTATGCCCTCTGATTTCCGGGGCCGCAGGCGCGCTCCACTGAACGGATTAGCGTGTCTCTATCTTTCATCGACCGGTGCTGGTAACCCGCTAACTCCTGGAAAGGTAAGCTGCCGCAAAGCAGGTGGTCTCCCCCAGGCACGTTTGGCTCCAGAATTTCCACTACTGCCACACCACGCTGACTGCCAACCGTGCTACCGCCTTGCTGACTCAAGGGCAACCTGCAACTCTCTTCTCCCGATGATGAACCCCCCTTCTCCTGCGATCGAGCTATAACAGGTGTGTTATGCCCTCAGATGTTCGGGGCCGCAGGAGTGCTCCACTGAACGGATTAGGGTGTGTCCATCTTTTTTTGTAGCACCCACAATCCAAAAATTTTAAATTCCCAGACCCAGGCCCCACCTCTGCGGCATCAGGAACCCATTTATTGCCTGAAGGACACAGCCTGGAGTTGGCTGATGCACCAGTACACACAGGGCTTCACAATCCACCCCAAAATCAACAAAAAATTGAAATTCCTAGACCCAGGCCCCACCTCAGCTGCATCCGTAACCCATAGATTGCCTGAAAGACACAGGGTATAGAACAGCAGCAGGCGATTACTTATGGGTGTCCTTTCAAAGTATATAGGCCCTAGACAGAAGGAAAACCTTTTTTTTCTTTAATACACCGGCAGGTGTATAACGTGTGGTATAACACTTAATTTAGCACAGAGACAGAAAAAAAGGTAGTATATGGTACGCTATTTGCTTGTATTTAGGCCCTTTGCAATGATAAGGCCACTGTTAAGCGTATTTGTACTCAGGGAAAAAAAAAATTTCTTTAATACACCGGCAGGTGTATAACGTGTGGTATAACACTGAATTTAGCACAGAGACAGAAAAAAGGTGGTATATGGTACGCTATTTGCTTGAATTTAGGCCCTTTGCAATGATAAGGCCACTGTTAAGCGTATTTTTACGCAGGAAAACCTTTTTTTCTTTAATACACCGGCAGGTGTATAACGTGTGGTATAACACTGAATTTAGCACAGAGACAGAGTAACAGGTGAAAAATGGTAAAAAGGCACTAAAGTCCACACTAATATGACTTATTTCTGAACAGCAGCAGGACCCAACAGTGCAGCACCACAAAAAAAAAATCCAGGGATTAAACCCTAAATTGCACTCTGTCACACAATTCTGAGCAGCAGAAGATTTGTGGAGCAAAAAAAACTCAATTGGGCTGAAAAATGAGGAGAGAAGATGCTTCAGAAAGTTCAGGCAGCTTGGAGATCTGTATGAGGCAGCTGACAGCTATCTGCCCCTCTCTGCTGCAATGCTCAATAACATGAATAGGAGGTTTAGCTTTCAATGTTCCTTCTCAGAGTAACAGCACAGCACTCTGCCCTCCTGTCTTTCCCTAATGCTGATGTGACTAGCAGTTGCAGTGTAACGCTGTGGTATGAGCTATTCACACACACGCAGTCCCGTCCTGCATAGATGAAATGAAGAGAGGAAAGATGGCCGCCGATTATATAGGGGCTGTGACATCACAGGGGTCAGTGAACACTGATAGGCTGCATCTCACATGTGGTTCAGGGTCAGCCCGCCTACCTTCATTCCCGCCGCGGTTTCCCGCCCTCCCATAATCCCCTGCCCCATGTACTCACATGTGGATCCGCCATCTTAGCTCTCCAATAGGCTGGAACGCTGTAAAATGGAGTTTCATGAAGCGATTTGTGCGATAGAATCGCGGCGATATTCGTATTCGTTGCAAATCAAATTTTTCATGAAATTCGTAACGAATTCGGGTTCGTCAACTTCGGTTCGCTCATCTCTAGTCGGTGGGTTCCTTCAGACTCAATCCTCACTTGGCATGGCCCTCATGCTGCTGCTGCCACCTCAAGGCTCTGTCATTGTGTTGCTCTTTGGTCTCCTCATGCTAATGCTACCACCTCCAGACTCTGTCATTTTGCTGCCATATGTTCTCCTCATGCTGATGCTACCACCTCCAGCCTCTCTCATTGTGCTGCTCTATGGTCGCCTCATGCTAATGCTACCAACTCAACGCTCTGTCATTGTGCCACAATTTGGTCTCCTCATCCTGATGCTACCACCTCCAGGCTCTGTCATTGTGCCGCCATATGGTCTGCTCAGGCTGATGCTGCCACCTCCAAGCTCTCTAATTGTGCTGCTCTATGGTCTCCTCATGCTGATGCTGCCACCTCCAGGCTCTCTCATTGTGCTGCTCTATGGTCTCCTCATGCTGATGCTATCGCCTCCACGCTCTGTCATTGTGCCACCATATGGTCTCCTCATGCTGATGCTATCACCTCCAGGCTCTCTAATTGTGCTGCTCTATGGTCTCCTCATGCTAATGCTACTACCTCCAGGCTCTGTCATTGTGCCGCCATATGGTCTCCTCATGTTGATGCTGCCATCTCCAGGCTCTCTAATTGTGCTGCTCTATGGTCTCTTCATGCTGATGCTGCCACCTCCCGGCTCTCTAATTGTGCTGCTCTATGGTGTCCTCATGCTGATGCTACCACCTCCAGGCTCTCTCATTGTGCTGCCATGGATACGGCAAAACATAATTAAGGTGCTGGTCCCCAGTTTCAGAAATTCCTCTTCATTAGGGTCTCTTTCAGGACTTCTGATGCTGCAGGCTGTCTCATTCAGCCACTATATGGTATCCTCTTGCATCAGCCACTCCCAGGCTGTGCCATGTTGCCACAAACTTCAAGCAGTCATTCAGCCACTATATGGTCTCTTTATACTGATGCCACCTCCTGTCATTGTGCTGCCAGGTGACATGTGACTCCTTGTTAACTTTGGTCATTTGTATCCACACGCCGGGGCCCGGGACACTAAAACTTGGGAGTTAAAATTATTTGAATTTCAAAATCCTCAATTTGAATTTCAAAATCTTAAATTTTAATGGTCTCTTCATGCTTCTGCTATGCCAACTCCAGGCTGTGCCATTCAGACACTATATGGTCTCCTCATGCTTCAGCCACCTCCAAGCTGTGCCATTCATCCAATATATGGTTTACTGGTGCTTCGGCCAACTCCAGGCTGTGCCATTAATCCAAAATATGGTTTACAGATGCTTCAGCCACCTCCAGGCTGTGCCATTCATCCAATATATGGTTTACTGATGCTTCAGCAAGCTCCAGTCTGTGTCATTCAGCAACTACATGCTTTAGTGAGGCTGCTGGGCCTAAGACATCACCTATATATGTTTCTGGTAGCACTAGGTATCATACATCTTCAATGGGAATTTTAAAATTCATAATTTAATCTCAGGGGTTGTGAAGCCCCCTTGTTTAATCATGCTGCTGCCAGCTCTAGTCTGTGTCATTCAGCAACTACATGCTTTAGTGATGCTGCTGGGCCTAGGGCATTAACTATATATGTTAATAGTAGCACTACGTACCATACATCATCAATGGAAATTTCAAAATTCATCTCTCCTCATGCTGCTACAAACTCCAGGCTGTGCCATTCAGCAACTATATGGCCTCTTCTCATGCTTCAGCCACCTCCAGGATGTGCAATTCAGCAACTATATGGTCTCCTCATGCTTCAGCCAATTCCAGGCTGTGTCATTCAGCAAATTTATGGTTTACTGATGCTGCTGGGCCTGAGCCTAAAAAAAATGTATGGTAGCAATAGCTACCTTAAATCTTCAATTTAAATTTCAAAATTCATCTTTTAATCTTAGAAATTGTGAAGCCCTAGTGTCTACTCATGCTGCTTCCAGCTCCAGGCTGTATCATTCAGCAACTATATGGTCTCCTCATGCTTCTGCCAACTCCAGGCTATGCCATTCAGACACTATATGGTCTATCTTTATGCTTCAGCCAACTCCAGGCTCTGCCATTCAGACACTATATGGTCTCATCATGCTTCAGCCACCTCCAGGCTGTGTCATTCAGCCACTATATGGTCTTCATATATTGACTGTGTAGTGTAGGAAACATGTGGGTATCTTTGAGTTACTCTCCCAGCATCATTGCCATGTTGATACCAGTAATAAAAGTAATATTGCCAAGTACTAGCAGAAACTATGAACTGTGGATATCGACCAACGGCTTTTGGAATTGACTGACTATCCCAGGTGGTTGATTTACCATTTTATAGTTCCTCAGTTACAGTAGGCTTTAAGTCGTTCATTCTTTCCTTCAGTTGCAGAATTAATTCACTGGAACACACAATACTCATGTTGTCATCTAATGAAAGATTATTTTCTTCAGAGAATGTATGTATCATTTTCTTATTTTGAACATCAGGTGGTATTCTGACATTTTCTGATTATAAAGGAATTTTGGAATCTGGGACACAGGTAAAAATAAGTATTTTTAAGCATACTGTAGCACATTTTTCTGCCCTCATAAGTGCATATATCATATCTACATCTAATCTGTCAAAGGTCTATATACTGTAAAAAGCCAGCCAATAGTACACACCTGCTGCTGTTCTAGACAAATACTGTTTTAAGCATATTGAAGCATATTGTACTCCCATCATATACGCAATAAGTATGTCAGCCAGAGTATTGAAATTTCAATTTCAAAATCCTTAATTTAAATAAAAAAATCTTAAATTTAAATTAAAAAAATCTTAAATTTCAATGGTCTTATAATGCTTCTGCCAACTCCAGGCCGTGCCATTCAGACACTATGTGGTCTACTGATGCTGCTGGACCTGGGTCTGGGCCTAAAAACATTTTTTATGGTAGCTACCCTAACATTTTTATGGTAGCTACCCTAAATCTTCAATTTAAATTTCAAAATTTGTCTTTTAATCTTAGGTATTGTGAAGCCCTAGTGTCTTCTCATGCTGCTGCCAACTCCAGGCTGATCCATTCAGACACTACATGGTCTCCTGATGCTTCAGCCAACTCCAGGCTGTGTCATTCAGCCAATATATGGTTTACTGATGCTGCTGGGCCTGGGTCTAAAAATGTTTATGGTAGCACTAGCTAGCCTAAATCTTCAATTTAAATTTCAAATATTCGTCTTTTAATCTTAGGTATTGTGAAGCCCTAGTGTCTCCTCATGCTGCTGCAACTCCCGGCTGTGCCATTCAGACACTATATGGTCTCCTTATGCTTCAGCCACATCCAAGCTGTGTCATTCAGCCACTATATGGTCTCCTCATGCTGCCAACACCTCCACGCTGTGTCATTCAGCCACTAGATGGTCTCCTCAAGCTGCCAACACCTCCACGCTGTGTCATTCAGCCACTATATGGTCTCCTCATGCTGCCACTACCTCCCCGCTGTGTCATTCAGCCACTATATGTTCTCCTTATACTGATGCCACCTCCAGGCGCTGTCATTGTGCCGCTCTGCTGCAGTGATTCTAAAATCGATGCCAGTAATCTGCATGTCATTCTGAATAACAGTATTATTTCACTACCCAAGCACACTCATTATGTGTGTTAGAACACAGCAAAGTGTTGTACACCCCTATTGAGGCTCTCTGTAGTCCAGAAATAGCTGTTTTTAATATAGATTTGCCGCAAATAAATTTGTATCGAACCAAAGTTTTTTTTTAAATTCGGAGAATCGGCCGAATACATTTTTCAAATGTTCGCTCATCTCTAATTTCCATTTCTGAATCTTCTCCCTGAGCTAAAGGAGGACACTATAAACGCAAGCAGGCAACTCCTGTACTGTTGTTTTTTGTATAAGGCAGGATAAGTCACCAAGGTATGATTGGCAAAGGTAGAACTGTTGTGACCCCTGCCAATAATTAGGCACTGTGTCACTTCATCCGCTAAGGGCTACTCTAACTTTCTCCAGATTATGGCATGGACAGCCATTATAGTCAATGTTTATATTCAGCTTGATAACCACCATAGTTTATGTACAATGATGGAGAAAACTATTGGATCAGCACACTTCAGAACATAAAGAAAAGGTTTATTATACATGTCATAATAGGACACATAAGGAGTATTAGCACAGAGAGGCCAGGTTTGCAAAAAATTTTCCCCTACAACATTAACCCCTTAAGGACCTGGGGTTTTTCCATTTTTGCATTTTTGTTTTTTCCTCCTTACATTTAAAAAATCATAAATCTTTCAATTTTGCACCTACAAATCCATATGGTGGCTTATTTTTTGCGCCACCAATTCTATTTTGTAATGACATCAGTCATTTTACCCAAATATCTATGTCGAAATGAGAAAAAAAAATCATTGTGAGACAAAATTGTTAAAAAAAAAAACACAATTTTTTTTAATTTTGGGGGCTTCCGTTTCTACACACTACATTTTTCAGTAAAAATGACACCTTATCTTTATTCTGTAGGTCGATACGATTAAAATGATACCCTACTTTTGTAGGTTTGATTTTGTCGTACTTCTGGAAAAAATCCTAAATACATGCAGGAAAATTTATGCGTTTAAAATTGTCATCTTCTGACCCCTATAACTTTTTCATTTTTCCGCGTGATCTGAAGATTTTAGCGGTCACAGCTGTTTGGGATGCCGCAATTTCGCCGCAGACATCCCGAACAGACCCCTGAGCTAGCCGGCAATGATTTACTTTCACTTTAGAGGCTGTGTTCAACTTTGAACGCTGCGTCTAAAGGGTTAATAGTGCGCGGCACTGCGATCAGTGCCACGCGCTATTAGCCACGGGTCCCGGCCGTTGTTAGATGCCGCGTTATAGAATGGGAACAGACTCATGATATACCGGTACGTCATTGGTCCTTAAGGGGTTAAATGGGTTTTCCAGCCAAAAACTACTGATGGCCCTTCTGGTCAAGACTGCATTCCGTCTGGTCAAAGACTTTTTCTCCTGCTGGACTGGCAGAAGACCAAACTCAGGAAGTGCTGACTGACCATAGGCAGTGAATAGCACTCACTCTCTCCCTGTTTCCTACACAGGCAGAGGGCGAGTTCTATTCACTGCTTTTGGCCAGACTGCACTTCCTAAGTTTGGTCTTCTGTCAGTCCAGCAGGGGACCAAAGTCTGTACTTTTGAGCAAATGGAATGCAGTCTGGACAAGAAGGGAGACCCCTAGTGGCCAGATTTATAAGGCCATGAAGCTAACATAAAAACATTGTTTTTTACAGTGAGTAAATTACAAATCTTATTTATTTTACCTGCTGTATTATATGCAAAAAAAAAAATAAATTAATGACAGTGCTAATTTAAAGGATTTTTGGTGATATTTTTTTATTTTCCATTTTACTCTCTATATTATAAAATAATCCTGAAATCTCGCAGTTTTTATTCTGACCACTAAGCCTAAAAGTAAGCTGAGACTTTCTGTTCTCTAAAGATTATTTTACAGTAGAATCCTCTCTATCATCACAGAAAGAGGGAAAGATGATAACAGGATCTAGAAAGGACATCATTTACAATAGCTATTACTTTGAGCTCAAAAATTCCCAGCAACTCAGCGGTAAAACCATAGTGTCCCCATCAGCTGAGAAGACGGGCCCTTACCTGCCTCCTCGCCATCTGATTGGTGCCCTGTTGCTCCATGAAGCCTCAGCAGCTATGGTATAGCATTGAACAATGTATGTAATCTATGGAGACTAAAAAATGGTGTAAAAAAGTAAAAAAAAAGTTAAAGGTGAATGAATCCCTTCCCTAATAAAAATTAGAATCACCCCCCTTTTTCTCATTTAAAAATAATTGTAGACAAAAATAAAAATGAATATATGTGGTATCGCCACGTGCGTAAATGTCCGAACTATAAAATATAACTTTTATTAAACCGCACGGTCAATGGCAAATACGTAAAAAAATACCAAAATTGGTAATTTTGTATACCCTAAAAAAAATTTTTAAAGCAATCAAAATGTCCCATCAAAGCAAAAATAAAAAAAGTTAAAGGGGTTTGAAGAGGACAATTTTAAATGTAATTTTCATGCAATTTTTTTTAAGAGAAGTAAAATAAAATCAAGCCTAAAATCAAGCCTATATTGGGTATCATTTTAATTGTATGGACCTTCAGAACAAAGATAAGATTGCTGAAAATTTCACTGTGTAGAATTGAAAGCCCCAAAAGTTACAAAATGGCTTTTAACCCCTTAATGACCCAGTCCAAATATACCTTAAGGACCCGGCCATTTTTTGAACATCTGACCACTGTCACTTTAAGCATTAATAACTCTGGGATGCTTTTACCTTTCATTCTGATTCCGAGATTGTTTTTTCGTGACATATTCTACTTTATGATAGTGGTAAAATTTTGTCGATACTTGCATCATTTCTTGGTGAAAAATTCCAAAATTTGATGAAAAAATTGAAAATTTTGCATTTTTTTTAACTTTGAAGCTTACTGCTTGTAAGGAAAATGGATATTCCAAATAAATTATATATTGATTCACATATACAATATGTCTACTTTATGTTTGCATCATAAAATTGACGTGTTTTTACTTTTGGAAGACACCAGAGGGCTTCAAAGTTCAGCAGCAATTTTCCAATTTTTCACAAAATTTTCAAAATCGGAATTTTTCAGGGACCAGTTCAGTTTTGAAGTGGATTTGAAGGGCCTTCATATTAGAAATACCCCACAAATGACCCCATTATAAAAACTGCACCCCTCAAAGTATTCAAAATGACATTCAGTAAGTGTGTTAACCCTTTAGGTGTTTCACAGGAATAGCAGCAAAATGAAGGAGAAAATTCAAAATCTTCATTTTTTACACTCGCATGTTCTTGTAGACCCAGTTTTTGAATTTTTACAAGGGGTAATAGATGAAAAATCCCCCCAAAATTTGTAACCCAATTTCTTTTGAGTAAGGAAATACCTCATATGTGTATGTCAAGTGTTCGGCGGGTGCACTAGAGGGCTCAGAAGGGAAGGAGCGACAATAGGATTTTGGAGAGGGAATTTTGCTGAAATGGTTTTTGGGGGGCCTGTCACATTTAGGAAGCCCCTATGGTGCCAGAACAGCAGAAAACCCCAACATGGCATACCATTTTGGAAACTAGACCCCTCAAGGCACGTAACAAGCGGTCCAGTGAGCCTTAACACCCCACAGGTGTTTGACGACTTTTCGTTAAAGTCGGATGTGTAAATGAAAAAAAAAATGTTTTCACTAAAGTGCAGTTTTTCCCCCAAATTTACCATTTTTACAAAGGGTAATGGGAGAAAATGCCCCCCCAAATTTGTAACCCCATCTCTTCTGAGTATGGAAATACCCCATGTTAGGATGTAAAATGCTTTGCGGGCAAACTACAATGCTCAGAAGAGAAGGAGTCACATTTGGCTTTTTGAAAGCAACTTTTGCTGAAATGGTTTTTTGGGGGCATGTTGCATTTAGGAAGCCCCTGTGGTACCAGAACAGCAAAAAATACCCACATGGCATACTATTTTGGAAACTACACCCCTCAAGGAACGTAACAAGGGGTCCGCTGAGCCTTAACACCCCACAGGTGTTTGACGACTTTTCGTTAAAGTTGGATGTGTAAATGAAAATTTTTTTTTTTTTTACTAAAATGCAGTTTTTCCATAAAATGTTACATTTTTACAAGGGGTAATAGGAGAAAATGACCCCCAAAATGTGTAACCCCATTTCTTCTGAGTATGGAAATACCCCATGTTGGGACGTAAAATGCTATGCTGGCGAACTACAATGCTCAGAAGAGGAGGAGCGCCATTGAGCTTTTGGAAAGAGAATTAGTTTGGAATGGTAGTCAGGGGCCATGTGCGTTTACAAAGCCCCCCTGTGGTGCCAGAACAGTGGACCCCCCCCACATGTGACCCCATTTTGGAAACTACACCCCTCACAGAATTTAATAAGGGGTGCAGTGAGTATTTACACCCCACAGATCTTTGGAACAGTGGGCTGTGTAAATGAAAAAGTTTATTTTTCATTTTTACGGACCACTGTTCCAAAAATCTGTCAGACATCTGTGGGGCGTAAATTCTCAATGTACCCCTTATTACATTACGTGAGGGGTGTAGTTTCCAAAATGGGGTCACATGTGTCGGGGGTCCATTGTTCTGGCACTATGGGGGCTTTGTAAACACATGTGGCCTTCAATTCCGGACAAATTTTCTCTACAAAATCCCAATGGCGCTCCTTCTCTTCTGAGCATTGTAGTTCGCCCGCAGAGCACTTTAAATTCACATATGGGGTATGTTCTTACTCAGAAGAGATGGGTTTACAAATTTGGGGGGGCTTTTTTCCTATTTCCCGATGTGAAAATGAAAAATTTAGGGTAACACCAGCATTTTAGTGAAAAAATATAATTTTTTTCATTTTCCCATCCAACTTTAATGAAAATTCGTCAAACACCTGTGGGGTGTTCAGGCTCACTATACCCCTTGTCACGTTCGGTGAGGGGTGTAGTTTCCAAAATGGGGTCACATGTGGGTATTTTTTTTTTTTTGCGTTTGTCAGAACCGCTGTAAAATCAGCAACCCCTGTGCAAATCACCAATTTAGGCCTCAAATGTACATGGTGCACTCTCACTCCTGAGCCTTGTTGTGTGCCCGCAGAGCATTTTACGCCCACATCTGGGGTATTTCTGTACTCAGGAGAAATTGCGTTACAAATTTTGGGGGTCTTTTTTTCCTTTTACCGCTTGTGGAAATAAAAAGTATGAGGCAACACCAGCATGTTAGTGTAAAAAAATAAAAAAATTTACACTAACAGGCTGGTGTAGCCCCCAACTTTTCCTTTTCACAAGCGGTAAAAGGAAAAAAAGCCCCCCAAAATTTGTAGTGTAATTTCTCCCGAGTACGGAGATACCCCATATGTGGCCCTAAACTGTTTCCTTGAAATATGACAGGGCTCCGAAGTAAGAGAGCACCATGCGCATTTGAGGACTAAATTAGGGATTGCATAGGGGTGGACATAGGGGTATTCTACGCCAGTGATTCCCAAACAGGGTGCCTCCAGCTGTTGCTAAACTCCCAGCATGCCTGGACAGTCAGTGGCTGTCCAGAAATGCTGGGAGTTGTTGTTTTGCAACAGCTGGAGGCTCCGTTTTGGAAACCCTGCCATACAAGACGTTTTAAATTGTTTATTGGGGGGGGGGACAGTGTAAGGGGTGTATATGTAGTGTTTTACCCTTTATTAGGTGTTAGTGTAGTGTAGTGTTTTTAGGGTACATTCACACTGGCGGGTTACGGTGAATTTCCCGCTAGAAGTTTGCACTGCGGCAAAAAATTTGCCGCAGCCCAAACTTGAAGCAGGAAATTTACTGTAAACCCGCCTATGTGAATGTACCCTGTACGTTCACATGGGGGGGGCAAACCTCCAGCTGTTTCAAAACTACAACTCCCAGCATGTACTGACAGACCGTGCATGCTGGGAGTTGTAGTTTTGCAACAGCTGGAGGCACACTGGTTGGAAAACCTTCAGTTAGGTTCTGTTACCTAACTCAATATTTTCCAACCAGTGTGCCTCCAGCTGTTGCAAAACTACAACTCCCAGCATGTACTAATCACCGAAGGGCATGCTGGGAGATGTAGTTATGAAATAGCTGGAGGTACCCAACTACAACTCCCAGCATGCCGAGACAGCTGTTTGCTTTCTGGGCATGCTGGGAATTGCAGTTTTGCAACATCTGGAGAGCTACAGTTTTTAGACCACTGCACAGTGATCTCCAAACTGTGGACCTCCAGATGTTTCAAAACTACAACTCCCAGCATGTCCAGACAACAAACAGCTATGTGGGCATGCTAGGAGTTGTAGTTTTGCAAGATCTGGAGGGATATAGTTTAGAGACCACTGTATAGTGGTCTCAAACTGCAGCCCTCCAGCTGTTGCAAAACTACATATTCCAGCATGCCCAAACAGCTGTCTGGGCATGCTGGGAGTTGTAGTTTATCAACATCTGGAGGGCTACAGTTAGAGACCACGGTCTCAGACTGTAGCCCTCCAGATCTACTTACCGGCTTCCATAGGATCCCGGCAGCCGTCCTCTTCAGACGCACGTGAAGCCGCCCGCCGATCAACGTCGCCGCAGCCTCCGGACGGGTAAGTGGACGTCGGCGCCCGGTCCCCTTCGGTTCCCCGTTCTGCCCCGCCTATTGTGGGTGGGCAGGACGGGGAAAACGAAAGTTAACCCCCCCGCCCCCGGTCTGCTATTGGTCGTCGTCTCTGACGATCAATAGCAGACCAATAGCAGGGATAGGAGGGGTGGCAACCCTGCCACCTCACTCCTATGCCTACAGGGGGATCGTGGGTGTCTTAGACAACTGCGATCCCCCTTCTATTCCGGGTCACCGGGTCACAATAGACCCGTATGACCCGGAATCGGCGCAAATCGCAAGTGTGAATTCACTTGTGATTTGCGCCGATCGCCGACGGGGGGGGATCTGATGACCCCCCTGGGCATTTGCACGGGGTGCCTGCTGATTGATATCAGCAGTCACCCCGGCCCGGTCCCCGCCCGGAGCGCGGCGGGGACCGAAATTCCCACAGGCGTATGGATACGCCCTGGGTCCTTAAGTACCAGGACGTCAAGGCGTATCCATACGCCCTAGGTCCTTAAGTGGTTAAAAAAGAATATATTTTTATTCCACAATAATTATTTTTTGGTTTTGCCTCAGATTTTGTGGTAAAATTACTCATGTCATTACAAAGTAAAATTGGTAGGGCATGAAACAAGCCTTCGAATAGATCTGTAGGTGGAAAACTGAAAGCGTTATGCTTTTAAAAGTTAAAGAGGAAAAAACGAAAGTGCAAAAATGGAAAAATCCTCAGTCCTTAAAGGGGGTTGACTGTGGAAAATGGGGGCATACCCTAAATGGACCATAAATGCACTGACATTTTGAGATCTCAGTAAGCCAAAAATTTCCTAACAAATATACTTACCAAAATCTAAGGTTAGACTAGAGAGTCTAACAATATGCCAGGTTTACCATCAGCCAGATACATTACGACAAATGATAAATGTGGTGCATTTGAAGATTGTCCTTGTAAGTTTGTACCGTGTAAGAATTTAACAGTTTTACTAAATCTTGGCCTAAAGGGTGTAAAAAAAACAACTATTTTCATTATTGACATTTATACTGCGATTTACAAAAAAACAGTGTAAAAACTTTTCTACAGACATTCAAAATTACACAGCGCTGGATCTTGCTATTCATAGGTCACTGGCATAGATGTGGGCACTACACAACACACTGTAGCTGGGATATGGATTCCTGGCAAGCAGACTTGAATGAGTAACAGATCAGTAAAGCCACACCCAGCTGTTGCTGACCCAATTTTTAGATAAACAGAAGCAGTCCAAGCCTTGGTGGTACCCCAGCAACTGAGTAAATAGCTATACTGGCAGCCAATCATTGCAGTAAATAGTATTCAGGTGTGGTTGTGCGTAACCTCTTCACTGCTCCATTTGACCGTCTGTGTGTGGCATTGACTCACTGACCGTCGTCCACAGAACCAGAATTGGTGATTTCCTTACTTCCCATTCTAAAGCTGTAATGCATACATATAATTACAATGCAGCTTTTTGGATAAATATAAATGGTAGTTGTGGAACATTTTGAGGCTGCAGGTTAAGGATAATGACAATGTCCTGTTCTCAATGCGTCTGCTGGAACATCATCCTGAAATTACAACAAAGTTCTGTTTACTTTGCAGTGTGACTGCACTATTCATCGCATGGGATTCCGATTTAGACAGTAATATGATATCAAAGAGTACGTGTGACCAACCCCAAAACATAGAGGATGTCACGTCCTCCACCTTCCCTCTCCTCCTCTGCTAGCGGAGCTGGGATTCACAGCGCAGGACACGCTCGCATGCGAGTCCCAGTCCGTTACTTACCTCCACTCTCCACACTGCCATCTCCTCTCTCACAGCGCCGGCGCATGCGCCAGAGCTCTTAGATTTGAATGGCCAGTACGCCCTTCATTATGGTTTCCACCATCACCTCACTTATAAGTTTCTGCCCCTCCCTTCACTCCCTGCTGGATCTTTGTTGCCCTAGTGCCTAGTGAAAGCATTTTCTGTGTTGCCTTGCCGTGTTCCAGACCCTTGTATTCCATGACCTGACCTTGCTCCTTGCCGCCAGCCTATTTACCTTCTGCTACGTTCCTGACTACACTCCTGTGCCACCAGCTCTGACCTCCTGCTATCCAGACCACATCTTGCCTAATCCCTCCTGTACCTTGCATCACCTCAGCCGCCTGTGTGGTTCAGTCATGCCAGGGGTAGTGACCTGGGTGCCGCCTGCCACAGCAAGACCATCCCGCTTTGCGGCAGGCTCTGGTGAAAACCAGTGGCACCTTACACGCCGCTACCTGGCACGGCCGCGTCATCTGCCACACAGGTCCAGCGAATCTGCTACCATCGCGTGAGTCCTGCTTTCTACCGTGAATCTTTACAGTAAGATCCGCTCATGGATCCTGCTGAGGTACCTCTGCCTGAAATTTCGGATCTTCCCTCCGTCGTGGTTCGTCAGTCACCGCAGTTAGCCCATCAGGCTCAACAACAGAGTCAATTGTCTGCTATAATGCAACAACTACTAACCATGCAGCAACAGCAGCAGCCTTAACCTGCTCCAGTCTCTCCACCTGTTCCTGCAGCTCCTTCCAGATCCAAGCTTTGTTTACTTTTACCCATGAAGAACGATGGAGATCCAAAGATGGAACGATGAGGCTTCGTTTTCTATTTAAAAAAAAACTAAATTAAGGATGCTCTCACTGCACGAAGTCCTACATCTACCCTGTGTGAACTAATCCAGTTAGCCACACGTATTGATGTGCGTTTTGCCGAGAGGCAGGAAGAACTTTGTATGGAGAGAGAACCTGCCAGAACACTGCGTTTTCCTCGCTTGGAACCCGTGTTCCAACGTCCGACTCTACAGTCTTCTTTGCCTCTTGCCGAAGAGGCTATGCAAGTGGACCGTTCTCAATTAACGCAGCTGGAAAGATCACGACAACACAATGAGTATTTGTGCCTAAATTGTGCCAGTCTGGAGCACTTTCTCAAAGACTGTGCTATATGTCCACAGCGTCCGGGAAACGCTCACACCTATTACACATGGGAGAGGCGTCCCTGGGTGTGAATACTACCTCTCCTCTTTGCATTTCTGGACTCTGGTTCCGCTGGCGACTTCATTGATGCTTCCTTGGTCCACAAATACAGTCTTCCTGTGACTCGGCTTCCAAAGCCCTTGCTCCTTTTTTCTGTTAATGGACAAAATATGGACTATAAGGTTCAATTCTGCACAAAACCTCTTGTCATGCAAGTGGGAGTTTTGCATAAGGAGAAAATGTAATTCTATGTGCTTCCTTGTTGTACTTCGGAACTTTTTCTTGGACTACCTTGGCTCTAACGGCATTCTCTGCAACTTGAGTGGAGTTCGGGTAATATCACACACTGAGGACACCTTTGTCATAATTGCTGTCTTGTGCCAGTCCAGTCAAAAGTAGTCTCTTCTAGTCCTCCTATGCCAGGTCTGCCTCTTCCATATCAAGATTATTCAGATGTATTCTGCCAGTTTAGATAGTAAGGGTCTATGGGGGTTTATAAAGCTTAATCCAGGATTCCCATGAGGCTGTACACTCATCTCTTTTTCCCCTTTGACCAAAAAGTATTAGCTTATAGTTATAATGAGATAGCAGTGTATTTATTAATTTGTTAATGTGTGGAATCTCTTTTGATTTCCATTTGGAGGCTAGTAACATTTTATATGACAAACATATGTGTGATACAATTTAGCTTACTACACACAAAAGAGCGGTTCTTCGAGTGTATAAGACGGCTGACCCTTTGAGACCTCGATTCTGAATTCTACCAAATACCAGACAACTGCCTGATGCAGCAATTTTGATTGATTTTGTAGAAGTTATGGAGACTCACTATTTTATTGTTTTATTGTTTTCCTTCTTATTGTTATTATCTTGCTCTCAAATTTCAATTAAGGTCCCTTTGGACCTAATAGATCCTTTGTGAATATGCATAACACTGTTTGGATGAACAATTATGCTCCACTAGTCAAGGTTATTATGCATGTTCATATGTAAACTCTGACACATCTGATGTCATAATATGTTATATGTTACATTTCTTATGTTTATAAAATTCAATAAAAACATGGTGAAACAGATGTATTCTGCCAGAAGCAGGCCGAGATTCTACCGTCACATCGTCCGTACAATTGCCCCATTGATTTACAGCCTGGGACCATGCCTCCTCAAGGAAGAATATACCCATTATCTGTTCCAGAGACTCAAGCTATGGCTAAATACATCCAAGAGAACCTCCAAAAGGGATTCATCTGAAAATTTACCTCCCCGGCCGGAGACAGTTTTTTTTTGTCAGGAAGAAGGATGGTTCTCTTCATCCATGTATTGACTATAGGGGTCTTAGCAAGATCACGATTAAAAATCGCTCTCCCCTACCTCCTATCTTTTTGATCATCTATGGGGTGCTAAGATCTTCTCCAAATTGGACTTGCGTGGAGCCTGTAATCTGATTTGTATCCACGAGGGAGATAAATTGAAAACTGCCTTCAATACCCGAGATGGACACTTTGAGTACCTTGTGATGCCTTTTGGCCTCTCGAATGCTCCAGCTGTCTTTCAAGAATTTGTCAACAATATCTTCCGAGATCTTCTTTACACCTGTGTAGTTGTATATCTTGATCTTCTCATCGAACTTAGAGGAGCATCAATCTCACATCTGTCTGGTCCTTCAGCGCCTCCAGAAGAATCATCTTTACGCCAAACTGGAGAAATGCTTGTTCGAGAAGTCTGGTCTTCCGGTTATCGGTTACATTGTTTCTCATCAAGGCCTTCAGATGGATCCTGATAAACTGACTGCAGTATTAGATTGGCCTCGCCCTACTGGACTTTGGGCTATTCAACGCTTCTTGGGATTCACCAATTATTATCGTCAGTTCATCCCACATTTCTCCTTCTTGGTCACTCTGATTGTGACTCTCATTAAAAAGAGCTCCTCCTGAGGCCTAAGTGGCTCCCACCATCTTTTTTTTTTCTGTCCCTGCCTATTGCCCAACTATCCCTAACCCCCTCCCTACCTTTAATTTTTCTTTTTGCTTTTGTAGAAAGGCCTTTTTGTCTGCCTGGTAGTGTGCTCACTACCAGGCAGACTTTCCCAGCAGGTGCTAACCCCCCCTCAAAGCAATACAAATAAATTACATGGCCACGGCGCTACCACCGCTACCCCCCCCCCAGAGCATGCAACGCTATCCCCGCAACCCCCCACCTCAGAGCAATACATTTCATCCCCCCACCCGAAAATACCGATGTCCAGTCCTTCCTGAGGCAGCAGCGGGAGGAGGGGCCGGCGTGTGAGGCCAGGGAGGCCAGCATTCACGCTGAGGGAGCGAGCGCAGGCTGAATGAATTCAGACCGATTGCCCGGCCGGCATCGGTCCGAATTCAGGGATGACATCATGCCAGGCAGCAGCTGGCCACTGGGAGTGCAGGCTGAATGAATTCAGGCACTGGGAGTGCAGCCTGGGAGCGCAGGCTGAATGAATTCAGACCGATTGCCCGGCCGGCATCGGTCCGAATTCAGGGATGACATCATGCCAGGCAGCAGCTGGCCTAGTGGCCGGTTTTCAACATTAAAATAAAGTGTTTTCATTAAAAAAAAATTAAGTATATTAGAAATATGTTGTAGTACATCAGTACTACAACATATAAAAAATAAATTCATGACAGTGCCCATTTAAAGACAACGTTTGCCTCTCCTCCTGTGCTTACCAGACCTGATCTGGAGAAATCCTTTACTTTGGAAGTTGATGCTTCATCCGTAGGAGCCGGAGCCATTCTTACTCCAAGGGCAAGACCGTAACCTGTGGTTTCTTTTCCAAGACTTTCTTGCCTGCTGGGAGAAACTACTCCATCGGAGATTGTGAACTCCTTGCTATTAAGCTTGCCTTGGAACAATGGCGACATTTGCTAGAAGGGTCTCTTCATCCAATTAGCATCTACTCAGACCATAAGCAGGGCCGGATCATCTTTGGCGCTCCTGGAGTGCCTGTTCCGGTCCCCTTGCCTGCAGGGGGCCCCCGTCACATTCGGGAGATTCCTGTGTCCCCAAAAAATTTCAGGACACAAGGATGTCCCTGTTACCTCTCTGTGGCCCCGCGTTAACTTTAAAAACACAGGGTCCACCGGGAGGTAGCACACGCAGGGACGTCACTGATGTCCCTTGCGTGCGCCCATAGGAGAAGAGCAGAGCGGAGCAGTGAGGAGGACGCGCAGGTATGGTAAGTCACCAGCACATCATCTTCAGTGTTCTGACCACCAGGAGAGGTGGGGCAGTACACAAACATACAGCCTCCAGCCATACACTGTATATGGCTGAAGGGTGTATGTCTGTGGGGGAACTATACTGCACCTAATTTGGGGGAACTATACTGCCCCTAATGTGGGGGAAACTATACTGCGCCTAATGTGGGGGGAACTATACTGCACCTAATGTGGGGGAACTATACTGCACCTAATGTGGGGGAAACTATACTGCACCTAATGTGGGGGAACTATACTGGACCTAATGTGGGGAACTATACAGCACATAATGGTGGGGAACTGTACTGCACCTAATGTGGGGGAACTGTACTTTACCTAATGTAGGGGAAACTATACTGCATCTAATGTGGGGGAGCTGTACTGCACCTAATGTGGGGGAAACTATACTGCGCCTAATGTGGGGGGAACTATACTGCACCTAATGTGGGGGAACTATACTGCACCTAATGTGGAGGAAACTATACTGCACCTAATATGGAGGAACTATACTGGACCTAATGTGGGGAACTATACAGCACCTAATGTGGGAGAACTGTACTGTACCTAATGTGGGGGAAACTATACTGCACCTAATGTGGGGGAGCTGTACTGCACCTAATGAGGGGGAACTGTACTGCACAACTAATGTGGGGGAACTGTACTGCACCTAATGTAGGGGAACTGTACTGCACACCTAATGTGTGGGAACCGTACTGCACACCTAATGTGGGGGAACTGTACTGCAAACCTAATGTGGGGGAACTTGTACTACACACCTAATGTGGGAGAACATTGCACACCTAATGTAGGGGACTTGTACTGCCAACCTAATGTGGGGGAACTATACTGCCAACCTAATGTGGGGGAACTGGGGGTGGGGTTGGTGAAGAAAAGTGTAGTGGAGAAGGACAAGGAGAGCATGGGGGGCTGAAGTGAGGTTGTTGACAAAATACCTGTTTTTTTTAAAAACAAGCGCATATACAGCATTTCAGAAGACTCTATAATGCAGGACGGTGGACCACCAATAGACATTCTTCTCAAAAATAATAAACCACACAATATGTTTAAGTTTAAAAAAAAAATGAAATTCCAAGACCAAGGCCCCACCTCTGCTGCATCAGTAACCCATATATTGCCTAACGGACACAGACTGGAGTTGACTGATGCACGAGTACACACTACACACCCGTCACCCGGGCTTCACAATCCACCCCAAAAAAACGCAAAGTTTTATTGAAATTGTCTGACAAAATACCTTTTTTTTTTTTTTTTTTTTTTTTAAACAAGCGCATATACAGCAGTTCAGAAGACTCTATAATGCAGGATGGTGGACCACCAAAAGACATTTTTCTCAAAAATAATAAACCACACAATGTTTGAAATTTGGTTAAAAAAATTATTACATGTGTGTAAGCGCATCTGTCTCCAAAAAATCAGATGACAAAAGGATTCTAATAGCCAAAAATGATTAAACAGAGTTAATCCCTCTCCATCTATTTATTTATTTTTTTCATTAAAAAATCACACGCAACAAGCATTCCGTTGTGTAACGGTTAGCATTCTGCAAAATTCAATTTTATTACTGATAAAATTACCAGTAAATTTAACAATAACACTACCCGAGAGTGTTTAATTACCCCATACATTGCACAAGGAGCAGTCAGGAGTAGGCCTCAGCAGTACCCAAGAGGCTTTAATAAACCCTTACCTTGCCCGATCAATTGCGAGATCGAGCAATAACAGGTGTGTTATGCCCTCAGATGTCCGGGGCCGCAGGCGCGCTCCACTGAACGGATTAGCGTGTCTCTATCTTTCAAGGACAGGTGCGTGTTGCCCGCTGAAACCAGTTCGTGATAGGGATCTGGGATTGCAATTATTTGACCTTAAAACGAGGAATTACCAGTAAGTGAGGGTCATAAGTTGGCGTTGATTAAGTCCCTGCCCTTTGTACACACCGCCCATCGATATAAGCGATTGGATTAGTTAGTGAGTTGGTTAGTGAGGTCCTCGGATTGGCCCAGGCGGGGTAGGAGAAGGCCCTGGCAGAGCGCCGAGAATTTAACGATCATTGTTGAAATTTGCATTAAGCATGTATTTAGCTACTGCTAAACATCCAAAAATTTAAGACCCAAGGCCAGAGGCACCAGGGAGGCAAGTATTTCCTGAAAGACACAGAATGAGTCTGGAGCATGCATTTGCAGTACACAAGAGGTTTTCATAACCCCTTACATTTAAAGATCAATGTTTACTGTCATGATCCGGATACTGTGAGGATACTGGTGGTGGATCCTCTGTGTCAGTGGGGTGATGACATGGGCCGTACCAGGGGAACGGAGTCTAAGGAGTCTAAGGAGTCACCGGAGCCCGCCGCAAAGCGGGATGGACTTGCAGCGGCAGGTAACCCCCAGGTCGTTCCACCCGATAGCGACTCAACCCCAACTGACGGCTGAGAAAGGCGCGGTACAAGGGATTAGGCAAGAGCAAGGTCGGACGTAGCAGAAGGTCAGGGCAGGCAGCAAGGATCGTAGTCAGGGGCAACGGCAGAAGGTCTGGAACACTGGCTTGGGACACACAAGGAAACACTAACACTGGCACAATGGCAACAAGATCCGGCAATGCTGGGAAGGGGAAGTGAGATTATAAAGACATGTCACAGGTGTGAACACTAATTGGGCCAGGCGCCAATCAGTGGCGCACTGGCCCTTTATATCGCAGAGAGCCCGCGCGCGCCGGGACTGAGCCGTCGGGGAACAGGACAAGTGAGGAGACCGGGATGCGAGCCGCGAGCGGGCGCGTCCCGCTGCGCGGGTCGCATCCCCGCCGGTAACATTAATGCAGCGCTCCCGGTCAGCGGGTCTGACCGGGGCGCTGCAAGAAGGTGAACGCCGCGAGCGCTCCGGGGAGGAGCAGGGACCCGGAGTGCTCGGCGTAACATTTACATTTGCATTAAGCATGCATTTAGCTACTGCTAAACTTCAAAAAATTATAGGCCCAAGGCCTGAGGCACCAGGGAGGCAAGTAGTTTGTGAAAGACGCAGAATGAGTCTGGAGCAGTCATTCGCAGTACCCAAGAGGGTTTCATAACCCCTTACATTTAAAGATCAATGTTGACATTTGCATTAAGCATGTGTTTAGCTACTGCTAAATTTCAAAAAATTATAGGCCCAAGGCCAGAAGCATCAGTTTTCCCCATATTAGGCAGCATAGTTGTCCCCCAGATTAGGCAGCATAGATGTCCCCCAGATTAGGAGCGTACTTGTCCCCCAGATTAGGCAGCATAGATGTCCCCCAGATTAGGAGCATAGTTGTCTCCCAGATTAGGCAGCATAGATGTCCCCCAGATTAGGAGCATACTTGTCCCCCAGATTAGGCAGCATAGATGTCCCCCAGATTAGGAGCATAGTTGTCCCCCAGATTAGGAGCATAGTTGTCCTCCAGAGTAGGCAGCATAGATGTCCCCCAGATTAGGAGCATAGTTGTCCCCCAGAGTAGGCAGCATAGATGCCCCCCAGATTAGGAGCATACTTGTCCCCCAGATTAGGCAGCATAGATGTCCCCCAGATTAGGAGCATAGTTGTCCCCCAGATTAGTCAGCATAGATGTAACCCAGATTAGGCAGCATAGATGTCCACCAGATTAGGAGCTTAGTTGTCCCCCAGATTAGGAGCATAGTTGTCCCCCAGATTAGGCAGCATAGATGTCCCCCAGATTAGGAGAATAGTTGTCCCCCAGATTAGGCAGCATAGATGTCACCCAGATTAGGCAGCATAGATGTCCCCCAGATTAGGAGCATAGTTGTCCCCCAGATTAGGCAGCATAGATGTCCCCCAGATTAGGCAGCATAGATGTCCCCCAGATTAGGAGCATAGTTGTCCCCCAGATTAGGCAGCATAAATGTCACCCAGATTAGGCAGCATAGATGTCCCCCAGATTAGGAGCATACTTTTCCCCCAGAGTAGGCAGCATAGATGTCCCCCAGATTAGGCATCATAGATGTCCACCAGATTAGGAGCATAGTTGTCCCCCAAAATAGGAGCATAGTTGTCCCCCAGATTAGGCAGCATACAGTGATCCCTCAATTTACAATGACCTCAACATACAATGGTCTATTCTGGACCATTGTAAATTGAAACCAGACTCAACATACAATTTACAGACAGTCCAGATCTGTGAAAAGTGTCAATGGCTGAAAGAACCGACCAATCAGAATGGACATTCACTGGTAAAACCCCTGTATTCCTAAAGTGCATGCACTGAATTCCTGTCTGGTAGCGCCCCCTACAGTACAGGGAGGTATTACATGTTCTGTACTCTTTACCTGTATTACTGAAGTGCAAGCACTGACTGGTGTCTGGTAGCACATCTTACAGTACAGGGAGGTATTACATGTTCTGTTCTACTCTCTACCTGTATCAGGCTGGGTTCACACTACGTTTTGTCCCATACGGGAGCGCATACGGCAGGGGGGAGCTAAAATCTCGCACTCCCGTATGTGCTCCCGTATGTCATTCATTTCAATGAGCCGACCGGAGTGAAACGTTCGGTCCGGTCGGCTCATTTTTGCGCCGTATGCGCTTTTACAACCGGACCTAAAACTGTGGTCAACCACGGTTTTAGGTCCGGTTGTAAAAGCGCATACGGCGCAAAAATGAGCCGACCGGACCGAACGTTTCACTCCGGTCGGCTCATTGAAATGAATGACATACGGGAGCGCATACGGTTACATACGGGAGTGCGAGATTTTAGCTCCCCCCTGGCGTATGCGCTCCCGTATGGGACAAAACGTAGTGTGAACCCAGCCTTACTGAAGTGCATGCACTGACTGGTGTCTGGTAGCACCCCCTACAGTACAGGGAGGTATGACATGTTCAGTACACTTTACCTGTCCCAGGGTTACCTGCTCCTTTGGACACCAGGTCAGGGCGACTCCATGTTACTTTTTGGGACACTGTGTACTGAACAGGACCCCGAAGAAGCTCCTGTCCTCTACATAGACCAGTGTTTTCCCAAGCAGGGTACCCCCAGCTGTTGCAAAACTACAGCTTTTGCAACAGCTGGAGGCTCCCTGCTTGGGAAACACTGACAAAGACAGTGATTTACAGCTCCCAACAGATCTTTCTTACTTTTATATATAAGGATTTGCTTTATCCATATTAGTTATCTACTTATTTTTCTTTAATTCTTACTTTTTCCTATTTTTGGATGACATTTTGGTGCCTTTAGAACCAATTACCAGGCCCATTACTCAGACCCATCTGTCATTGGTGGCTGGAAATCCTGGCTGATCCATCCCTGATTCATCTTGACAAACGTCAGTCTCTCCACATTTTTAGTGGACAGATGAGTTCGCCTTTGGGTGACTATGGCCCCAGCCTCATGTCGAGGTAAGCCACCACCTGCTGGTTCAGGTCCTGCTCCATGTCCACCTGCTGCTGATGAGTAGCTTCACTATGCGGCTGAAGGAAGCTATTCATCAGCAACTGTAGACTCTGGCTGCTGCTGATTGAGCCGGTACTGCTCCTGCCACCCCTCCCCTCCCCAGCAGCCGTGGCAGTGAAAGGTGAGCGCAGAGGGTCCACCGAGTCAGACCTGCAAGTGGATGGACCATGTGGCCGATAGGCATCGGCCAACCGACTACGTAGAAGCTCCCTGAAGTAGGTCAGTTTGTCTTCCCTCTCAGTGGGTGTAAAAAAGGCCCCCATTCTGGGCCGGTAGCGAGGGTCTAATAAGGTGGAGATCCAGAAGTCATCGCGCTGACGAATTTTGACAATTCGGGGGTCAATACGCAAGCAACTCACCATGCATCGTGTCATTTGTGACAGTGACTCGCTGGGACTACCTGCCTCCATCTCCACTGCATACTGCCACGGTGTGTCTGGGTCCTCTGTCTCGCCTCCCTCGTAATAACCCACCAGCTCCTCTGGCTGCTCCTGCTCCTCCTCTCCTGTCCAATGACCAGAAACAGCGGCCATCTCATCCACCGTAAACTGTGCTCCGCTCTGCCCCTCATCATCCTCCTCCAGTTCATCCCCCACAGGACTCATGTAGCCTTCTGATGTAGGCGCAACATCTCCATTGCCGTGACCAGCCATGTTTTCAATCATTTTTTGGAGTAAATGTAGGAGTGGAATTACGTCGTTCATGGCGTAATTCGAGCGACTAACAAAAAATGTGGCTTCCTCAAAGGGCTTTAGCAAACGGCAGGTGTCACGTATGAGCTGCCACTCGTTCACATTGAAGTTACACAGGGGAGTACTCCTATCTGCTTGTATCATCAAAAAATCCGTGATGGCTTTTCTTTGTTTGTATAGTCTGTCCAACATATGGAGGGTGGAAATCCAACGTGTGGCAACGTCACAAATGAGACTATGTTGTGGGATACCGTTCTGGCGCTGCAGCTCAAGCAAATTGTGCTTGGCGCTCTACGAGTGGCTGAAGTGCATGCACAGTTTCCTTGCCCTTGTCAGGACGTCTTGCAAATGGGGTGAAGACTTGATGAACTTCTTGACAACCAGATTCAACACGTGTGCCATGCAGGGCGAATGGTTCACACTTCCTTGTCGCAGCACGGCCACAATGTTCTTCCCATTGTCGGTCACCATGATTCCCATTTCCAGATTTCGTGGAGTAAGCCATACTCGGATTTCTTCCCTAATGAACTTTAGCAGTTCCTCCCCTGTGTGACTCCGTTTGACAAGGCAAACCATGTGAAGGACGGCTTGACACCGCTGTGCCCCACACGTGGTACGATGAAGGGCCACCGAGATTTAGACGTGCAGTGGGGGCCGAGGACACGGGGGGGAGGAGGAGAAGGCGCACACTGTAAAAGGATCAACTGCCTGGGAGCCAGAGCGTGGAGGAGGAAGCGGTGTGACCTGTCCAAGTTGCTGTCGTGGCTGTGCAGGAACAACATTTACCCAGTGGGCCGTAAAAGACATGTATTGTCCCTGCCCGTAGTTACAGCTCCACACGTCGGCGCTGCCGTGCACTTTTGAACACACCGACAGGCTCAAGGACTGGCCCACCTTCTCTTGTACAAACTTATGCAGGGCTGGTACTGCATACTGTTGTCTCTTGGACATGGCTTCGCCGATCGATTGTTGGCGGAATGGCTGACTACAAGCGGAAGAAGCAGGAGCGCAAGAAGGAGGGTTTGACACAATGCTCCCTTCGGCTGAGGTGGTGGAGTCTTGGCTGGATGACGAAGGGAGCGGATGGCCACTGGGTGATGCGGTGGGCTGGACCACTACCTCGGAGCCACGGTTATCCCAGGCCGCTCTATGGTGGCGAATCATGTGTTGACGCAGGGCCGTGGTGCAGAGATTGGGACCCTGGTCACGCTTCATTTTCTGCCCACAGATTTTGCATGTGACTACGCTAAGGTCCTCCGGATTCTTTATGAAGAACAACCACACCGCAGAGTAGCTGATTTTCCCACCCGCAGTTCGCACTATTTCCCTGCTATTGGCGCCGTCTCCAGGAACTCCTGTTCCACTACCTCCCTGAATGGTAGCTTGCCGCGAAGCAGGTGGTCTCCCCCTGCCACGTTTGGCTCCTGAATTTCCACTACTGCCACCACCACGCTGATTGCCAACCATGCTACCGCATTGCTGCCTCATAGACAAAGAGCAAATCTCTCCTCCTGATGATGATAAAGCCCCAGCTTCTGCACCCGGCTCCCAATTGCTATCGGCTTCATCATCATCAAAAGATGTGTGCACGTCACTGATGTCCTCCTCGTGTTCCACAACAGTGTCTGCCTCAGGACCCTGAACAATTGAAACACTGCCTCCCACGTCGCTCTCCGCATCAATACTTGCCCGACTTGCGGAGCAAGGGACGCATGTCTCCTCACATTCTTGGCTGCCCATTAGATGCTGACTGTCCTCTATTACATCGTCCTCACTAAATAGTGGAGCTGAACCCAAAGCATGAGATACTTCTTTGGGAGAGGGAACAGCATAGGACAAAGGCAATGGGATTACAGGGACTGCTCCCGGGCCATGCCAACTGAGGGTTGTGTCTGAGGAACCCACAGACTCTTGACTGGGGTTGTCAGATGTCGCTTGTGTTGATGGGGATGAGTGTGCAAACCAAATGACGAGGAGAGATGGGTCGACGACACGACCGCTGGGTGTTAACGGGAGCTCAGGCCTATTGCTGCGACTCCTGCTGCCACTCGCCCCAAGTCTGCTGCCAACTCTGCCTGACGTATGTAGGCCTCTGCTCCTTCTCTGTGCATGTCCTGGCACTTCCCTGCCTGACATACTTAGTGCGTTTATGAGGGTATAGAACAGCAGCAGGCGATTACTTACGGCTGTCCTTACAAAGTATATAGGCCCTAGACAGAATAACAGTTACTAAATAGTACACTCCTTTGTTGTATGTATGCCCTTTGCAATGATGAGCGCACTGTTAAGCGTATTTATACGCAGAAATAAACTATTTTTTTGTTGTATACGCCAGCCAGTGTATACTAATTTGTGGAATAGCACTGAATTTAGGACAGAGACAGAAAAAATGGTGGTATGTGGTACGCTATTTGCTTGTATGTAGGCCCTTTGCAATGATAAGGCCACTGAAAAAGCGTATTTGTACTCAGGAAAAACTTAATTTTCTTTAATACACCGACAGGTGTATAATGTGTGGTATAACACTTAATTTAGCACAGAGACAGAAAAAAGGTAGTATATGGTACGCTAGTTGCTTGTATTTAGGCCCTTTGCAATGATAAGGCCACTGTTAAGTGTATTTTTACGCAGGAAAACCTTTTTTTTCTTTAATACACCGGCAGGTGTATAACGTGTGGTATAACACTTAATTTAGCACAGAGAGAGAAAAAAAGGTGGTATATGGTACGCTATTTGCTTGAATTTAGGCCCATTGCAATGATAAGGCCACTGAAAAAGCATTAAAAGTATTTGTACTTAGGAAAAACTTTTTTTTCTTTAATACATCGGCAGGTGTATAACATGTGGTATTACACTTAATTTAGCACAGAGACAGAAAAAAAAGGTAGTATATGGTACGCTATTTGCTTGTATTTAGGCTCTTTGCAATGATAAGGCCACTGTTAAGCGTATTTGTACTCAGGAAAAAAAAAATATTTTTTACACCGGCAGGTGTATAACGTGTGGTATAACACTGAATTTAGCACAGAGACCGAAAAAAAGGTGGTATATGGTACGCTATTTGCTTGAATTTAGGACCTTTGCAATGATAAGGCCACTGTTAAGCGTATTTGTATGCAGGAAAACCTTTTTTTTCTTTAATACACCGGCAGGTGTATAACGTGTGGTATAACACTTAATTTAGCACAGAGACAGAAAAAAAGGTGGTGTATGCAGTGGCGTCTCCAGCATTCATATTTAGGGGGGGCACATGGGGGGCCAGTGACAAAAGTGGGGGGGGGGGGGCAATTTTAAAACGTGTGTGTATGTGTGTGTGTGTGTGTGTATATATATATATATATATATATATATATATATATATATATATATATATATATATGCAATAAAGAAGATAGTCCGGCACAGAACTGTTGTATGCATTCAAGAACTCAGAACTTTATTTCAGCATAACGCAGTACACAGGATAAATGACACATTTCGCACCGGAGTGCTTAGTCGTAGGTAACAGGTAACCACAACAAACGTCTTGAAATACACAAAATAGCGGTCACACGACCACACATCATAGTAAAATCGTTCTAATACAAGACATGGTGCTGGAGTATCGGATTGGGAAACATGAATTTTTTAAGCCATGTTCACACCTGGGTACACCCAAAACATTTGTTGTTATAATAGACTTTCTCCAAATACAGTGTAGACATTTATATCACAGGTTAATAACATATTTTGAGAATAGCCAGGTAGAAACAATCATCTGCAAGAACAGTAACCTGAATATTATATTTTTCATTTTTAATTTGTATATGCACCATTCTCAGTTATGTTATTGTTACATTTAAACAAGAAAAAAATGAAATAATAATAGGATGTCACTAGGCTCGTATATTTTGATACGTGTATGGAACAATGTGCCATATCCGCGCATGGAGACACACACGCGCATGGCATACAGCTCCCAGCTACCTATTGGGGTCTAAGGGCAAGTGAGAGCTAGATCTAATTTTTTATTTAGTCCGAGGGGATGCCTCGTGCCAAGGAGGAATATCCAATATGCCTCCCTGTTATAAAGCTTATTCCTAAGGTCTCCTCCCCTCGGACCCAAAATAACCCTTTCTACCCCAGATACCCGTAGATCCGTCACATCTCCTCCATGTACCTCCCTAAAATGACGGGATAACATCGACATGCCTGTAACATTGCTTTTAACATCTGAGACATGTTTTCTAAATCTCATTTTCAAAGAATTGCTAGAACAACCTACGTACTGTATCTTGCAGATGGTGCAGGTGGCTACATAAGCAATAGACTTAGTGTTACAATTTGTGAAGTCCCGTAGTTTATAGAAATTACCTGTGGAGCAAGATGTCACCGTGTCTGTGTTTACCATGTGGTCACATGTGAGACATCTTGTATGTCCACATTTTCTATTTCCCACAGTTTTTAACCAATAATATTTGCTGCTAGACGATTTATTGCTCTGGAACAAGCTAGGCGATATTTTTGAGCCTATTGAGGGGCCCTTTTTAGATACTATTTCTATGCCCTCCGACACTATTTCTTTTAGTATCTGATCAGATTCCAATACTGGTATGTATTTTTTGATGATACCCTTAATTTGACCAAAATTTACACTGTATGGCGTTACGAAATATGGTTTGGTGACACTTTTATTTTTGTTTTTGCCTACCATTCCCTCCGTATTGTATCCTTCTCTCCTTTGTTGCTTTCTCCTAGAGTAGGTGACTAACTCCTTTCTGGGGATACCATTGACTTTTTCATGAGCTAAGTCAATAGTATGCTCCTTGTACCCTCTATTTTTAAACCTAATGTGTAGTTCTGATGCTGCCACCCTAAATTTGCTGTCACTGAAACAATTCCGTTTCACTCTACACAATTCCCCAAAGGGAATGTTATCCAGGACATGTTTAGGGTGGCAGGATGAGGCCAGCAGTATCGAGTTGGTAGCTGTCTCCTTTCTGTATGGGAGTATTTCTATATGGTCTCCTTCACCCACCACTGTGATGTCCAGGAAATTAATCTCCTTTTTGTCAAAATGGTAGGTGAATCTAAGGTTAAGTTCATTTCTACCTACATATTGTACAAATTGTTTGAACTGTTCATCTGACCCTCCCCAAATTATAAGGAGATCGTCTATGAATCGTCCGATCCAATGTATGTGGCTACTGAAAGGGTTGTCATTATTGAAAACGAACATCTGTTCCCACTGGAACATAAAAATGTTTGCGAAGGAGGGGGAGTATTTCGCCCCCATTGAGGCTCCCCTGGTCTGAAGGTAGAAATCACCATCAAACACGAAATAATTATGCCTAAGCAAAAATTCCATGGCGATGGTGATAAATTCCCTCAGACAAGGGGAGTATGTACTAAACCTTTCCATGTGTACAGATAACGCCTCCAATCCCTTATTCCAAGGGAAGGATGGATACAAACCAATAACATCGCACGTTGCCCATGACAACCCCTGATTCCATTGTACTCTATCCAAGATATTGATGACATGCTTCGTATCCTGGATAAAGGTGGGGGTAATTTTTGTTAGAGGTTGGAGATAGTGGTCCACCCACTCCCCAAGGCACTCCACGAGGGACCCAATGCCAGCGACAATGGGTCTCAGGGGAGGTGGAAAAACCCCTTTGTGCACCTTGGGGAGTGAGTGAAACACTGGTGTAATGGGATTTGCTACAAAGAGGTATATAAATGTCTACACTGTATTTGGAGAAAGTCTATTATAACAACAAATGTTTTGGGTGTACCCAGGTGTGAACATGGCTTAAAAAGCTCATGTTTCCCAATCCGATACTCCAACACCATGTCTTGTATTAGAGCAATTTTACTATGATGTGTGTGGTCATGTGACCGCTATTTTGTGTATTTTAAGACGTTCGTTGTGGTTACCTGTTACCTACGACTAAGCACTCCGGTGCGAAACGCGTCAGTTTATCCTGTGTACTGCGTTATGCGGAAATAAAGTTCTGAGTTCTTAACTGCATACAAAAGTTCTGTGCCGGACTATCTTCTTTATTGCAAATTGTGAGAGCAGGAGGCGGTACCGGTGTGTCCGCAGCACGGACTAAGGAGCAGTTGCGGGTGTGGTGAGCGGTGATCCATTGTTGTGCATTTGAGTTTCCTGCAGAATACTGCTCCTACCCTGCTACCTGATATGGCTGAAAGCAATCAGGAAACGCAACCTACACAGACCGGGGAGTCTACACCGACTGGTGAAAGGAATATGGACCTATATGGACCCAGCCGAGACACCAAGGCACAAGCAGTGTTTAAAGAATTTACAATTCCCTTGGTAAATGTAGCTCCTCCGGATATGTTATCCACTATGAGACAGCTGGAGAACCTGATGATCCGGGAAACCAAAACATGGTGGAACTACAAGACGCTTACTACCTATCTTGAGAAAGACATTGTCCCGAGAGGTCTAAGACTTAAGAAAAGACCCATAAAGACATATTCTCAACAGTTTATCAACAAGTGGGATTCTGCCTTATTGGAATGCTCGGCCAAACTCATGTCATATATAGCCGAGGAGGAATCAATAGAGCTCAACAATATGCAAAAAGAACTGGAGAGTCTCAGGGACCAACTAGCCAAGTTTAAAAATCATAAAGACTTTGCCGCAATGGAGCAAATGTTCTTAGAAAAACTTGACAATACGGAGAGTGGCATTATGGATATGTAAAAAGGCAAGTTCCAGAGGGATGTGATAGATTACAACAAGGCTCAGGTATTTACATGGCACCTCAACAAAGAGGAAGATCCGAGCACACCCTGTTCTATCCTGCGAAATCCATGCTCCAGGTCCAAACACAGGAATTACTCCAGATCCAGACGTGCAAGAAAAGTGAGCTTCTCTGATCCGGAAAGCTCTCAGGAAGAAGGAGCTAGTGTTCCAGTTCAACAAAAGAAGGAAGCTACTACAAATGTCCCAAAAAAGGACCAGGGAGCGGTACCAAAAAACCGCACTGGAGGGAAAGAGAAGAAAATCATAGCAGAAATAACAACAAAAAAACCAGGAGAAGCGGCCGGAGACATAGACACAAGAAGATATCCACTGCGTTCGCTCCTGACGCCTCGCTGAGCCCTGTCATGAACTTGTCTGCATGCATCCTATCCTCTGCCCCGATAGACCTCCTAAGCAAAGGTTTGAATTTCGTACCCACTTGTAAGTTCAACCTTTTTGATACAATATTAGATGTCAATAAGCTTGCCCGGGGACTTACTTTAAAGAGACATTTCTTCAACATGGACTGTGATCTTGATGTGGGGGAGGGGACGTCTGGGAATATTAGTGAGGATTTATATGCAATAGCAGACAGCTCAAACTACAGAGCAAATACAGTATGTAGTAGTTTTCAAGATCAGAACCTTTTATTGCATTTATCTAGCATGTGTCTGGAAAGTGGGATTGATGATGATACTCTTGAAAAATCTTACCGCTCTGCCAACCCTGGTTTCTATCCTGTGGCCTCCCGTGTGGAGGCTCTGGATAGATTCCAAGAGCTGGTGGAGCGGGATTTAGTGAAATTAAGAGATAGGACATCTTCTGTTAAAACTTATGATAACCTTAATAAATGTGAACGTAAAGCATTGAAAGATATTATGGATAAGACGTCCATTGTTATACGCAATGCCGATAAAGGCGGAAACGTTATTGTTTTGGACGCAGGTCTTTATAAAAAACTTAATACAAAAGTCCTATGCGATACAGACACTTACCTGAAACTTAGAGGTGACCCCACTAAATCTTTTCAAACAGAACTTAAAAGAACGCTAAAGGAGGGTGTAGCTTTGGGGGCTATAGATGAAAAATTGGAAGAATACCTCTTTGTAGAAAATCCCATTACACCGGTGTTTCACTCACTCCCCAAGGTGCACAAAGGGGTTTTTCCACCTCCCCTGAGACCCATTGTCGCTGGCATTGGGTCCCTCGTGGAGCGCCTTGGGGAGTGGGTGGACCACTATCTCCAACCTTTAACAAAAATTACCCCCACCTTTATCCAGGATACGAAGCATGTCATCAATATCTTGGATAGAGTACAATGGAATCAGGGGTTGTCATGGGCAACGTGCAATGTTATTGGTTTGTATCCATCCATCCCTTGGAATAAGGGATTGGAGGCATTATCTGTACACATGGAAATGTTTAGTACATACTCCCCTGGTCTGAGGGAATTTATCACCATCGCCACGGAATTTTTGCTTAGGCATAATTATTTCGTGTTTGATGGTGATTTCTACCTTCAGACCAGGGGAGTCTCAATGGGGCGAAATACTCCCCCTCCTTCGCAAACATTTTTATGTTCCAGTGGGAACAAATGTTCATTTTCAATAATGACAACCCATTCAGTAGCCACATACATTGGATCGGACGATTCATAGACGATCTCCTTATAATTTGGGGAGGGTCAGAGGAACAGTTCAAACTATTTGTACAATATGTAGGTAGAAATGAACTTAACCTTAGATTCACCTACCATTTTGACAAAAAGGAGATTAATTTCCTGGACATCACAGTGGTGGGTGAAGGAGACCATATAGAAATACTCCCGTACAGAAAGGAGACAGCTACCAACTCGATACTGCTGGCCTCATCCTGCCACCCTAAACATGTCCTGGATAACATTCCCTTTGGGGAATTGTGTAGAGTGAAACGGAATTGTTTCAGTGACAGCAAATTTAGGGTGGCAGCATCAGAACTACACATTAGGTTTAAAAATAGAGGGTACAGGGAGCATACCATTGACTTAGCTCATGAAAAAGTCGATGGTATCACCAGAAAGGAGTTAGTCACCTACTCTAAGAGAAAGCAACAAAGGAGAGGAGGATACAATACTGAGGGAATGGTAGGCAAAAACAAAAATAAAAGTGTCACCAAACCATATTTTGTAACGCCATACAGTGTAAATTTTGGTCAAATTAAGGGTATCATCAAAAAATACATACCAGTATTGGAATTTGATCCGATACTAAAAGAAATAGTGTCGGAGGGCATAGAAATAGTATCTAAAAAGGGCCCCTCAATAGGCTCAAAAATATCGCCTAGCTTGTTCCAGAGCAATAAATCGTCTAGTAGCAAATATAATTGGTTAAAAACTGTGGGAAATAGAAAATGTGGACATACAAGATGTCTCACGTGTGACCACATGGTAAACACAGACACGGTGACATCTTGCTCCACAGGTAATTTCTATAAACTACGGGACTTCACAAATTGTAACACTAAGTCTATTGTTTATGTAGCCACCTGCACCATCTGCAAGATACAGTACGTAGGTTGTTCTAGCAATTCTTTGAAAATGAGATTTAGAAAACATGTCTCAGATGTTAAAAGCAATGTTACAGGCATGTCAATGTTATCCCGTCATTTTAGGGAGGTACATGGAGGAGATGTGACGGATCTACGGGTATCTGGGGTAGAAAGGGTTATTTTGGGTCCGAGGGGAGGAGACCTTAGGAATAAGCTTTATAACAGGGAGGCATATTGGATATTCCTCCTTGGCACGAGTGTTACGCCAAGCGCTCCGGGTCCCCGCTCCTCCCCGGAGCGCTCACAGCGTTCTCTTATTCACAGCGCCCCGGTCAGACCTGCCGACCGGGTGCGCTGCGATAATGTTCCCAGCCGGGATGCGATTCGCGATGCGGGACGCGCCCGCTCGCGATGCGCATCTCGATTCCCTTACCAGACCCGTTCCCCGTCTGTGCTGTCCCGGCGCGCGTGGCCCCGCTCCTTAGGGCGTGCGCGCACCGGGTCTTTGCGATTTAAAGGGCCGGTGCGCCACTGATTGGCGCATCAGGTTTTAATCAGTACCTTCACCTGTGCACTTCCCTATTTATACCTCACTTCCCCTGCGCTCCCTCGCCGGATCTTGTTGCCATTGTGCCAGTGAAAGCGTTTCCTTGTGTGTTCCTAGCCTGTGTTCCAGACCTCCTGCCGTTGCCCCTGACTACGATCCTTGCTGCCTGCCCTGACCTTCTGCTACATCCGACCTTGCTCTTGGCTACTCCCTTGTACCGCGCTTATCTCAGCAGTCAGAGAGGTTGAGCCATTGCCGGTGGATACGACCTGGTTGCTACCGCCGCTGCAAGACCATCCCGCTTTGCTGCGGGCTCTGGTGAATACCAGTAGCAACTTAGAACCTGTCCACCGACACGGTCCACGCCAATCCCTCTCTGGCACAGAGGATCCACCTCCAGCCAGCCGAATCGTGACAACGAGGCATCCCCTCGGACTAAATAAAAGATTAGATCTAGCTCTCACTTGCCCTTAGACCCCAATAGGTAGCTGGGAGCTGTATGCCATGCGCGTGTGTGTCTCCTTGCGCGGATATGGCACATTGTTCCATACATGTATCAAAATATACGAGCCTAGTGACATCCTATTATTATTTCATTTTTTTCTTGTTTAAATGTAACAATAACATAACTGAGAATGGTGCATATACAAATGAAAAATGAAAAATATAATATTCAGGTTACTGTTCTTGCAGATGATTGTTTCTACCTGGCTATTCTCAAAATATGTTATTAACCTGTGATATAAATGTCTACACTGTATTTGGAGAAAGTCTATTATAACAACAAATGTTTTGGGTGTACCCAGGTGTGAACATGGCTTAAAAAATTAATGTTTCCCAATCCGATACTCCAGCACCATGTCTTGTATTAGAACGATTTTACTATGATGTGTGTGGTCATGTGACCGCTATTTTGTGTATTTTAAGACGTTCATTGTGGTTACCTGTTACCTACGACTAAGCACTCCGGTGCGAAACGTGTCAGGTTATCCTGTGTACTGCGTTATGCTGAAATAAATTTCTGAGTTCTTAACTGCATACAACAGTTCTGTGCCGGACTATCTTCTTTATTGCAAATTGTGAGAGCCGGAGGCGGTACCGGTGTGTCCGCAGCACGGACTAAGGAGCAGTTGCGGGTGTGGTGAGCGGTGATCCATTGTTGTGCATATATATATATATATATATATATATATATATATATATATATATACACACACATATACACACACACACCATGCAGAACATGTTTAATTTACCTTACCTTACCACAATACAGACCCCTGAATCATCACCACTTACCATAAAACAGACCCCATAATCATACCCCACTATAATACAGACCCCAGAATAAGATCCCTGCATAATAGACCCCATCCCCCTGCATAATACAGACCCCAGTCGTGTTGCGCAATAATATACATACAGTTACATTAACTGACTCACAATTCACATTTTTTATGGTCGGCGTCATCCTCTTTCCTTCTGTTCTCTATCTGGCTCATGACGACTTCTTCCAGCCAAAACCCATCACTGCAGCATCTGCAAGACAAACATCTTAGTTTCTGCATTTTTTCCAGTGCCCTCCCCAGAAGTGCAGAATTCAGTGGAGTTTATTCCATTCCAAACAGTGTTACAGAGCAAGCAATGTTTCAGCGACCTGTCTTCACCTTTGCCAAGCACTAGAAGCAACGAATCGTAGCCTGCTCTGTAATTCTGTTTAGAATGGAATAAACTCCACTGAACTGCACTTTATACTTTGGTGTGCTGAGATTGTCCTTGGATATAGGTGGCTAGCTAGGTTGTTAGGAAGCCAATTAGGTAGATAGGTAGCGATGTAGATATGGAGGTTCATAGGTAGGTAGCAAGGTAGCTAAGTAGGTAGCCAGGTAGGTAAGTGGGTAGCTATGTATGTAGGTAGGTAGCTGGGTAGCTAGCTAGGTAATTAGGTTGCTATGTAGGTAAGTAGCTATGTAGGTAAGTAACCAGGAGGCTAAGTAGGTGGGTAGGTAGCCAGTAATAAGGTTGGAAGCCAGATAGGGAAGTAGCCAGGCAGGTAATTAGGTAGGTTTCAAGGTAGGGAAATAGCCAGGCAGGTAACTAGGTAGGTTGCCAGGTAGAGAAGTAGCCAAGCAGGTAATTGGGTAGGTAGCCAGGTAGGGAAGTAGCTAGTGCTCCTTCACATCATCACCCCCCTCTCACCTACACCCCCCTCACCTCCTCCACATCATCACCCCCCTCTCACCTACACACAACCCCCGCACCTCCTCCACATCATCACCCCCCTCACCTCCTCCACATCATCACCCCCCTCTCACCTACACACAACCCCCCTCACCTCCTCCACATCATCGCCCCCCTCTCCTCCTCCACATCATCACCCCCCTCTCCTCCTCCACATCATCACTTCTCTCACCTGCACATCATCACCCCCCTCTCTTCCTCCACATCATCACCCCCCTCTCCTCCTCCACATCATCACCCCCCTCTCACCTGTACACAACCCCCCTCACCTCCTCCACATCATCCCCCCCTCTCCTTCTCCACATCATCACCCCCCTCTCCTCCTCCACATCATCACCCCCCTCTCCTCCTCCACATCATCACCCCCCTCACCTCCTCCACATCATCGCCCCCCTCTCCTCCTCCACATCATCGCCCCCCTCTCCTCCTCCACATCATCGCCCCCTCTCCTCCTCCACATCATCGCCCCCCTCTCCTCCTCCACATCATCACCCCCCTCACCTCCTCCACATCATCACCCCCCTCTCACCTGCACCCCCCCTCACCTCCTCCACATCATCACCCCCCTCTCACCTGCACACACCCCCTCACCTCCTCCACATCATCACCCCCCTCTCCTCCTCCACATCATCACCCCCCTCACCTCCTCCACATCATCACCCCCCTCACCTCCTCCACATCATCACCCCCCCTCACCTCCTCCACATCATCACCCCCCTCTCCTCCTCCACATCATCACCCCCCTCACCTCCTCCACATCATCACCCCCCTCACCTCCTCCACATCCTCACCCCCCTCACCTCCTCCACATCATCAACCCCCCTCACCTCCTCCACATCATCACCCCCCTCTCCCCCTCCACATCATCGCCCCCCTCTCCTCCTCCACATCATCACCCCCTCACCTCCTCCACATCATCACCCCCCTCTCCTCCTCCACATCATCACCCCCCTCTCACCTGTACACAACCCCCCTCACCTCCTCCACATCATCCCCCCTCTCCTCCTCCACATCATCACCCCCCTCTCCTCCTCCACATCATCACCCCCCTCTCCTCCTCCACATCATCACCCCCCTCTCACCTGTACACAACCCCCTCACCTCCTCCACATCATCGCCCCCCTCTCCTCCTCCACATCATCGCCCCCCTCTCCTCCTCCACATCATCGCCCCCTCTCCTCCTCCACATCATCGCCCCCTCTCCTCCTCCACATCATCGCCCCCCTCTCCTCCTCCACATCATCACCCCCCTCACCTCCTCCACATCATCACCCCCCTCTCACCTGCACCCCCCCCTCACCTCCTCCACATCATCACCCCCCTCTCACCTGCACACACCCCCTCACCTCCTCCACATCATCACCCCCCTCTCCTCCTCCACATCATCACCCCCCTCACCTCCTCCACATCATCACCCCCCTCACCTCCTCCACATCATCACCCCCCCTCACCTCCTCCACATCATCACCCCCCTCTCCTCCTCCACATCATCACCCCCCTCACCTCCTCCACATCATCACCCCCCTCACCTCCTCCACATCATCACCCCCTTCACCTCCTCCACATCCTCACCCCCCTCACCTCCTCCACATCATCACCCCCCCTCACCTCCTCCACATCATCACCCCCCTCTCCTCCTCCACATCATCACCCCCCTCTCCTCCTCCACATCATCACCCCCTCACCTCCTCCACATCATCACCCCCCTCACCTCCTCCACATCATCACCCCCCTCTTCTCCTCCACATCATCACCCCCCTCTCCTCCTACACATCATCACCCTCCTCTCACCTGCACATCACCACCCCCCTCACCTCCTCCACATCATCGCCCCCTCTCACCTGCACCCCCCCTCACCTCCTCCACATCATCACCCCCCTCTCACCTGCACACACCCCCTCACCTCCTCCACATCATCACCCCCCCTCACCTCCTCCACATCATCGCCCCCCTCTCCTCCTCCACATCATCGCCCCCCTCTCCTCCTCCACATCATCACCCCCTCTCCTCCTCCACATCATCACCCCCCTCTCACCTCCTCCACATCATCAACCCCCCCCACTTCCTCCACATCATCAACCCCCCTTCACCTCCTCCACATCATCAACCCCCCCTCACCTCCTCCACATCATCAACCCCCCCCCTCACCTCCTCCACATCATCAACCCCCCCCTCACCTCCTCCACATCATTGCCCCCCCCCATGATGATTAAAAAATTTGAAATAAACCTTTTACTCACCTATACGCAGGCTCTCCTCAGCAGCACAGGGGGCTGCGTTCTTCTCCCGCTATAGTGCAGGCGCCGATGAGGGACATCATCGGCGCCTGCACTGCGTGGGGGCAGAGTTCACAGGTCTCCTCTCAGTGAAGCGGCAGGTCCTGCGGCTCACACTGAGAGGAGGCTTAGCTGTGTGTGCGTGTGTGCACACAGCTGAAAGCGGCGCTGGCTCGTCTGGGGATCCGGTACAAGTGTCCTGGATCCCCATTAACGGAGTGAGCACCTCTCCGCCCGGAGCCCCGCGTGCCATTAGTTTATTTTAAATTGGGGGGGCACAAGGGGGGGCACGGCCTGATCTAGGGGGGCCATGGCCCCCTCTGCCCCCCCCCCTAGCGACGCCACTGGGTGTATGGTACACTATTTGCTTGTATGTAGGCCCTTTGCAATGATAAGGCCACTGAAAAAGCGTATTTGTCCTCAGGAAAAACTTTTTTCTTCTTGAATACACCGGCAGGTGTATAACGTGTGGTATAACACTGAATTTAGCACAGAGACAGAGTAACAGGTGAAAATGGTAAAAAGGCACTAAAGTCCACACTAATATGACTTATTTCTGAACAGTAGCAGGACCCAACAGTGCAGCACCACAAAAAAAAATCCAGGGATTAAACCATAAATTGCACTCTGTCACACAATTCTGAGCAGTAGAAGATTTGTGGAGCAAAAAAAACTCAATTGGGCTGAAAAATGAGGAGATAAGATGCTTCAGAAAGTTCAGGCAGCTTGGATATCTGTATGAGGCAGCTGACAGCTATCTGCCCCTCTCTGCTGCAATGCTCAATAACATGATTAGGAGGTTTAGCTATCAATGATCCTTCTCAGTGTTACAGCAAAGTACTGTGCACTCCTGTCTTTCCCTAATGCTGATGTGACTAGCAGTTGCAGTGTAACGCTGTGGTATGAGCTATTCACACACACGCAGTCCCGTCCTCTCCATCTGAGTGCATAGATGAAATGAAGAGAGGCAAGATGGCCGCTGATTATATAGGGGCTGTGACATCACAGGGGTCAGTGAAACTGATAGGCTGCATCTCACATGTGGTTCAGGGTCAGCCCGCCTACCTTCATTCCCGCCGCTGTTTCCCGCCCTTCCATAATCCCCTGCTCCATGTACTCACATGTGGATCCGCCATTTTTGCTCTCCAATAGCCTGGAACGCTGTAAAATGGAGTTTAACCCCTTAAGGACCCAGCCATTTTACACCTTAGGACCCGGCGATTTTTTGCACATCTGACCACTGTCACTTTAAACATTAATAACTCTGGAATGCCTTTAGTTATCATTCTGATTCCGAGAATGTTTTTTCGTGACATATTCTACTTTAACTTAGTGGTAAAAATTTTTGGTAACTTGCATCCTTTCTTGGTGAAAAATCCCAAAATTTGATGAAAAGTTAAAAAAATTAGCATTTTTCTAACTTTGAAGCTCTCTGCTTGTAATGAAAATGGATATTCCAAATATTATTTTTTTTTTATTCACACCAAATAAATTATATATTGATTCACATATACAATATGTCTACTTTATATTTGCATCATAAAATTGACGAGTTTTTACTTTTGGAAGACACCAGAGGGCTTCAAAGTTCAGCAGCAATTTTCCAATTTTTCACAAAATTTACAAAATCACAATTTTTCAGGGACCAGTTCAGGTTTGAAGTGGATTTGAAGGGTCTTCATCAAATGACCCCAAACAAATGACCCCATTATAAAAACTGCACCCCCCAAAGTATTCAAAATGACATTTAGTCAGCATTTTAACCCTTTAGGTGTTTCACAGGAATAGCAGCAAAGTGAAGGAGAAAATTCACAATCTTCATTTTTTACACTCGCATGTTCTTGTAGACCCAATTTTTGAATGGGTTTTGAAGGGGTAAAAGGAGAAAATGCTCTCGAGTAAGCACATACCTCATATGTCTATGTAAAGTGTTCGGCGGGCACAGTAGAGGGCTCAGAAGGGAAGGAGCGACAAGGGGATTTTGGAGCGTACGTTTTTCTGAATTGGTTTTTGGGGGGCATGTTGCATTTAGGAAGCCCCTATGGTGCCAGAACAGGAAAAAAAACACCACATGGCATACCATTTTGGAAACTATACCCCTTGAGGAACGTAACAAGGAATAAAGTGAGCCTTAATACCCCACAGGGGTTTCACGACTTTTGCATATGTAAAAAAAAAAAAAAAAAAAATGTGTGTTTCCCCCCAAATTTCAAATTTTTGCAAGGGTTAATAGCAGAAAATACCCCCCAAAATTTGTAACCCCATCACTTCTGAGTATGGAGGTACCCCATAAGCGAACTACGATGCTCAGAAGAGAAGGAGTCATATTTGGCTTTTTGAGAGCAAATTTTGCTCGGGGGGGCATGTCGCATTTAGGAAGCCCCTATGGTGCCAGAACAGCAAAATAACCCCCACATGGCATACCATTTTGGAAACTAGACCCCTTTAGGAACGTAACAAGGGGTACAGTGAGCATTTACCCCCCACTGGTGTCTGTCAGATCTTTGGAACAGTGGGCTGTACAAAAATTTTTATTTGCGCAGCCCACTGTTCCAAAGATCTGTCAAACACCAGTGGGGTGTAAATTCTCACTGCACCCCTCATTACATTCCGTGAGGGGTGTAGTTTCCGAAATGGGGTCATATGTGGGTTTTTTTTTTTTTTTTGCGTTTGTCAAAACCGCTGTAACAATCAGCCACCCCTGTGCAAATCACCTCAAATGTACATGGTGCACTCTCCCTTCTGGGCCTTGTTGTGCGCCCCCAGAGCACTTTGCGCCCACATATGGGGTATCTCCGTAGTCTGGAGAAATTGCATTACAAATTTTGGGGGGCTTTTTTCCCTTTTACCTCTTGTCAAAATGAAAAGTATAGGGCAACACCAGCATGTTAGTGTAAAAAATTTATTTTTTTACACTAACATGCTGGTGTAGACCCCAACTTCACCTTTTCATAAGGGGTGAAAGGAGAAAAAGCCCCCCAAAATGTGTAAGGGAATTTCTCCTGAGTACGGCGATACCCCATATGTGGCCCTAAACTGTTGCCTTGAAATACGACAGGGCTCCAAAGTGAGAGCACCATGATTTGAGGCCTGAATTAGTTATTTGCATAGGGGTGGACATAGGGGTATTCTACGCCAGTGATTCCCAAATGGGGTGCCTCCAGCTGTTGCAAAACTCCCAGCATGCTTGGACAGTCGACGGCTGTCCGGCAATACTGGGAGTTGTTGTTTTGCAACAGCTGGAGGCTCCATTTTGAAACAGTGGCGTACCAGATGTTTTTAATTTTTATTGGGGAGGGGGGCTGTGTAGGGGTATGTGTATATGTAGTGTTTTTTACTTTTTATTTTATTTTGTGTTAGTGTAGTGTAGTGTTTTTAGGGTACAGTCACACGGGCGGGGGGTTACAGCGAATTTCCCGCTGCGAGTTTGAGCTGCCGTGCAAAATTTGCTGCATCGCAAACTTGCAGCCTGATACTCACTGTAAGCCCCTGCCCATGTGAATGTACCCTGTACATTCACAGGGGGGGGACCTCCAGCTGTTGCAAAACTACAATTCCCAGCATGCACAGTCTATCAGTGCATGCTGGTAGTTATAGTTTTGCAACAGCTGGAGGCTCCATTTTGAAAACAGTGGCGTACCAGATGTTTTTCATTTTTATTGGGGAGGGGAGGGGGGCTGTGTAGGGGTATGTGTATATGTAGTGTTTTTTACTTTTTATTTTATTTTGTGTTAGTGTAGTGTAGTGTTTTTAGGGTACAGTCACACGGGAAGGGGGTTACAGTGAGTTTCCCGCTGCGAGTTTGAGCTGCCGTGCAAAATTTGCTGCATCGCAAACTTGCAGCCTGATACTCACTGTAAGCCCCTGCTCATGTGAATGTACCCTGTACATTCACAGGGGGGACCTCCAGCTGTTGCAAAACTACAACTCCCAGCATGCACAGTCTATCAGTGCATGCTGGTAGTTATAGTTTTGCAACAGCTGGAGGCACACGGGTTGGGAAACACTGAGTTAGGAAACAGACAATGTTTCCCAACCAGTGTGCCTCCTGTTGTTGCAAAACCACAACTCCCAAACAGTCTCTGGCATGCTGGAAGTAGTAGTTCGGCAACATCTTTAGAGCCAGATGTTGCCGAACTACAACTCCCAGCATGCTTGGAGTTGTAGTTTGCAACATCTGGAGGACTACAGTTTGCAGACCACTAATACAGTGGTTCTTAATCTGTGCCCTTCCAGATGTTGCAAAACTACAACTCCCAGTATGCCAAAACTGTCCAGGCATGCTGGGAGTTGTAGTTCTGCAACATCTGAAGGGCCAGATGCTACAGAATACAACTCCCAGCATGCCTGGACAGTAAGGGCATGCTGAGGATGTGTAGTTTTGCAACATCTGGAAGGGCACAGTGGTCCCAAAACTGCGGACCTCCAGATGTTGCAAAACTGCAACTCCCAGCATGCCCAGATGCCAAGGGCTGTCTTGGCATGCTGGGAATTGTAGTATACAGGGTCCCAATACAGCAATGCATGTCGCTTTACGGCGACTTGCATTGCTGTAAAGGGCCCGACCGCGGTTGAAGATCCACTCACCTGTCGCCGCCGCCTTCATCGCCGGGATCCGGGTCTTCAGGGATGAGGTAAGTACCGGGGCCGGGCCTCAGCACTCCCCTGTCCCCTGCCGCATCCTCCGGTCTTCCTCCCATCCTCTCCGGACTTCCAGGGGCCGGGCAGGACAGGAGGAAGTAACCGCCCCCCCCCCCCTGCTCTTGGTCGGTTAACTAACCGAAGAATCGCAGGGGATCGGAGGAGGTGGCAGGCTTGCCACCTCGCTCCTATACTTCAGCATGGTCCTGGCTGTCTGTAACAGCCAGGATCATGCAAAATTACCGGGCGGTCGGGTCCCAGAGACCCGATCAGCCCGGTATCGCCACAGATCGCAAGGGCGATTTCCCTTGCGATTTGCGGCGATCGCCGACATGGGGGGCCTACATGGCCCCCCTCGGCGTTTGCCCTGGATCCCTGCTGAAGGATTTCAGCAGGGATCCGCTTCCGATCTCTGCCGGGTGAGCGGCGGAGACCAGGAAAAGACCATGACGTATGCATACGTCATGGGTCCTTAAGACCCAGGGTGTGATGACGTATGCATACATCATGGGTCCTTAAGAGGTTGATCTCTGATTATAATCACTTTTTTTATTGACTGTTATTATATGTGATGTCACTGTATCCACCCACTTGTGGGCTTGTCTATGTAATTGAAGACCCTTTATATATGATGCACTTGTACACTTTATTGTATGCTTTGTATCAATGGATGGGTGAATAAATATCACTTTACATCTTCAACCGCTGGAGTGCCCTGCCGCTTCTTGCCTTTTGGTATATATATATATACACACATACACTCCAGCAATAGAGAGGTATTCAACTGGCACTACTGTCATAGCCGGGAGCATATGCAAAGGCCCCTACACCGAAGAGCTAAGCACAGTCACTCTATACAGCCTCTCCTTTGGTGGTGCTCAGCGGTGAAGTCCACATATGCATAAATATCCAACAAGAGAAATGAAAACTGCGGCGGCTCACCAGATGAACTTCAGGCTTTTATTGAAGGCGGGTGTACATACAGGTGCAAGTTCACAAGAGCAAAGTCCGTTTCACACTAATCGTGCTTCTTCTATATAATTTATTTTTTCTCATACAAAGGGCAGGTAAATGTCTTGAAAGCATTATTTTCTTGAATTACGCTGCATGACCTCTGACATTCAGTGCAGCATTGCACATACTTAGGCATAGCCCAGTTTCTTGTCTGCTCCTTAAATGCCGCTATCTCTGGCAATCTATCTTTCCCTTTAATAACCAAGACAAACAGGGGACTCTCTCAATGTGAAGGCACCAGGGAAACAGAATTCCTTTTTTCCAGGGTTATTATCAATGGGCCCTATTATTTTCCCACTTTCTTTACAGCTCTGATAGATCTTGACAAATAAAGACTATAACTGTGCAAACAGAGGGAGAAACAGGGAGAGAAGGACAGGGGGAGGGGAGGGAGCGGAGAATTTGCTTCCTATCTGCCAGCGTTCCTCTGAGGTTTCAGAAACAAAAAAAGTGTTTGTGGGGGGGGGGGGGGGGGGGGGGGGATTTTCGGGAAGTGGTTGTTAGGTCAGAAGCTGGCACTTCCACACTCAGACAAGCCTGCTGAGGCTGCAGGATGGCACGGCCACAGAACAAAGACCTTATTGAGCTGACTTTCTGTAGCACAGAGGGAAGGCAGCTCTGGGCCTACTCTGGCTGGGTGAGACTGCAAAGCAGCAGGGCCCATGTGGGACACATATCCACTGACCCTAGCGATTCTGCAGATGGGCCCCATATTTTGGGATAATTCAACCTCCAGCACACAAGGAACCTATTACTTTTCTAACCACGCTTTTAACCCCCACAGTGCTTGGGGGTCTGGAGTACACAATTTCCAGATGAGTAGTAACGGCTGCATTTTAAGGAATACAATTAGAAGAGGAGCTATAAAAATAACCCTCATCCCTGATAACGTACGCAACTCTATTTACTTCCCAAACATCACCCCTATCACTTTCTTTTCTCCTGTTCTAGTGCATGCCTAAATCCACTGAGTCTATCAAACTAATGTTCCTAGAAATGAGGGAATATGCAGGTTACGCACAATAACATGCTAGCCAAAGAAAAAGAAAATATATCTACATAATGGCACATAGTCTAGTGTGAGCTGTATGTAAAGTATGTGTGTCACATTCATGGATTCTATTACTAGTTTATTCAAAATTACTTCTAACAAAATATGCTTTATTAAATACCCCCATGTAGTAGCATGTTAAACTCAGAACCCCGACAATTCACTATGGTATAGCTTCTATTAGGAGTTGAAATTCAACAGAAATATTGTCCCATCAGGACCACATCAGTGTAAGGAACTGCATCCTGTTCACTTGAAAGGGATGGTGCTGCAGTTCCTTGTACCACTGCAAATAATAGTATGGTGAGTTTTTGAACAAAGCACATGTAAACATTAAAGCGTAAAAAAAAGTGATGTTACTCAGTACCTAATCATGTACATATCATTTTTATGTAGAGAAAAGGCACAATGTTTGGGATGTACTCAATCTGGTGGACGACCGAGAACTACTAGTCAGGGTATAATCTCCTTTGTACCCCAATGAAGTAATGTATAAAATATAAAAGATAGATTGACTGGTTCTCAAGGTCTTAAGAAGAAAAGATGGTGTACGTGTATGAATGTAGTTATGGATGTGTTAAGTAATTTTAAGAGTTAGAGAAGTATTGTTGGTGGTGTAATGTAGATGGATTTGAACTGATGAGTTATTGGTGGTGTAGTGTAAATAAGTTATCAGTTTGAAGGAGTGGTTATTGTAATTAAATGGTGTATAGGTGTAGTGATATGAGAGAAAAGAAAAGAAAAAAGAGAAGAAAGAAAAAAAGGGAGACAGAGAAAAGAAAATGAAGAAAACTTGGATAGATCAAAAATTGGTACAATTTATTATAATGTATAAAAAGGAAAAAGTGCTGGGCCCTAGCACTTATACTTTCCAGTATTTACAATAAAACAAAAGTAAAAATCAAAATGACAATAGTAAGCAAATAATCAGCAGAGTCCATAGACTTAAGCACTAATCAAATCGCTTGCTCATACATCAGCAAATCTAATTCCATACTGGACAATCTGTGTTTCATATATGATCTCGGTACTCCGACCGTGTAACAGTTCACCACAGTTCAAGCGATGATATTGTAGCCATATAGTAATATCCACTGTGTAGAATTAGCGGTACTGCGACCGCAGAAACAAAGTAACAGTCAAAAATGTTGCGGGCGTGACTCCCAAAATACAATGAACCAGCCGACAGCGGGGAAATATGATCGCAGTGATGTGCCCGCGCTGACAACTTGCAAAGTCTAAGCCGACATCCGGGGAATATGATCGCGGTACTGCGACCCCGCTGGTAATGTGCAGAGCGAGGAGGCCGTGTGAGAGCAGTCCCACAGTGGGCCGCAAACTGGGAGGCTCCAGCGGCTGCAAGGCTGAATTTTGCAGGTAAGGGGAGAGTAGTGGTGGTACTATGTACCTCTTACCCTATACCTCCGGTGCCTCGGCAAAGTCCTTCCCTGCTCCGGTAGTGGTAAGCTGTCCGTCCTCGCTCTGGTGGTGTAGCGGCTCCCTGTGGCTGTGGCTATGGATGAGCTTCTCCTAGTTGTGTTGAGCGCATGTGAGGTCACGGTTGCGCTATGATGATCCTCTGTATCTGTCTTTGCCTTGAGGTTGAGATGGTTGCTGTAGTGCTTGTAGTAGCGTCTATTGGCCTAATCTGCTGAATGACTAGACGCGTTTCGGACCTCCTGGGTCCGTCCTCAGTACTGATTTTACTTTTGTTTTATTGTAAATACTGGAAAGTATAAGTGCTAGGGCCCAGCACTTTTTCCTTTTTATACATTATAATAAATTGTACCAATTTTTGATCTATCCAAGTTTTCTTCATTTTCTTTTCTCTGTCTCTCTTTTTTTCTTTCTTCTCTTTTTTCTTTTCTTTTCTCTCATTTCACTACACCTATACACCATTTAATTACAATAACCACTCCTTCAAACTGATAATAACTTATTTACACTACACCACCAATAACTCATCAGTTCAAATCCATCTACATTACACCACCAACAATACTTCTCCAACTCTTAAAATCATTTTTATGTGTCTAGGACCTATATATCCCTAACAAATAACATTTATATTGTAAATGTGTGTAGGTAGCTACAACCAGACAATAGGGACAATAGCCTTGTTGCCAGATGAGTACTAATGTGAAAAGGTTGTGTATATATATATATATATATATATAGAGAGAGAGAGAGAGAGAGAGAGAGAGAGAGAGAGAGAATAATGCAGATCCAGTGAGTTAGATTGAATTAAAACAATTTATTAATACAACAATAGTGATATTTCTTGTCGTGTCCTTTGTAGGGCCCTTACATCGGACTTACCACCATAAGACTGGTAGTAGATGCACATAAATTAGAAAATAAAAATAAAATAGGCATAAAATGTATTACCACGCACCGGCCTATAACACGCACCCTAATTTTACCAAGGATATTTGGGTAAAAAAGTTTTTTACCCAAATATCCTTGGTAAAATGAGGGTGCGTGTGCATGTGTATACCCCGATACACTGTTTCTGACCCCGCAGAAGCCCCCAGGAAAGGCAGGGGGAGAGAGAACGTCGCTGCCCGATTCTCTCCCCCTGCCTTTCCTGTGGTCTAGAGCCATGCTGCCGCCGCTTCTCTCACCCAGGCTATCGGCGCCGCTTCTCTCTCCCTGGCTATCGGCGTCGATGCCCCATTGCCGGCGGCACTGCCCCATTGCCACTATATGGTGTCCTCATGCTTCAGCCTCATCCAAGCTGTGTCATTCAGCCACTACATGGTGTCCTCATGCTGCAAACACCTCCACTAGAGATGAGCGAACTTTTCAAAAATTCGATTCGGCCGATTCGCCGAATTTTCCCGAAAAGTTTGTTTCGATCCGAATTTATTTGCGGAGAATCAATGTTGAAACATATTCTATTTCTAGCCTACATACAGCCTCTATAGGGGTATAGAACACTTTGCTGTGTCCTAAAACGCATATGGAGTGTGCTGGGGTAGAGAAATAATACTGTTATTCAGAATAGCATGCAGATTACCGGCATCGCTCTTAGAATCACTGCCGCACAGCAGCACAATGACAGAGCCTGGTGGTGGCATCAGTGTCAGGAGACCATATAGTGACTGAATGACATAGCGCGGACATGTTGGCATCAAGAGGAGACCATTTAGTGGCTGAATGGCACAGCGTGGAGTTGGCTGATGCACTAGTACACTACACACCAGGGCTTCACAATCCCCCCCCCCCCCCCCAAAAAAAAAAAAACAACACAATATATGAAATTTTTGACAAAGATTTCTAATTGGTAGCACCTGCTATCCAAAATTTGAAATTAACAGACCCAGGCCCCACCTCTGCGGCATCAGTAACCCATATATTGCCTGAAGGACACAGCCTGGAGTTGGCTGATGCACCAGTACACACCAGGGCTTCACAATCCCCCCTCCAAAATCAACACAATGAGAATTTTTTGCCAAAGATCTCTCATTGGTAGCACCCGCTATCCAAAAATTTGAAATTTCCAGAACCAGGCAACACCTAAGCTGCATCAGTAACCCATAGATTGCCTGAAAGACACAGCCTGGAGTTTGCTGATGCACTAGTACACACCCGGGCTTCACAATCCACCCCAATAAAACGCACATTTTTTTGAAATTGTCTGACAAAATACCTTTTTCTTAAAACAAGCGCATATACAGCAGTTCAGAAGACTCTATAATGCAGGACGGTGGACCACCCAAAGACATTCTTCTATAATATAATAAAGCACACAATATGTTTATTTATTTTTTTAAACAATTGAAATTCCAAGACCAAGGCCCCACCTCTGCTGCATCAGTAATAGTGTTGCTCGTGAATATTCGCAATGCGAATTTTATTCGCGAATATCGCATATTCGCGAATTCGCGTATATTCGCGAATATAGCGCTTTATATTCGTAATTACGAATATTCTTTTTTTTTTTTCACAGTACACATCACAGTGATCATCCCTCTCTGCTTCCAGCTTGTGTGGTGTAAAGAAGGCTCTAATACTACTGTGTGAGACTGGTGTGCGAATTTTCGCATATGCGAAAATGTGCATATGATAATTTTCGCATATGCAAATTTTTGCTTATGCTAATTTTTTTATATGCAAATTTTCGCATATGTGAATTTTCGCATACACGAATTTGCGCATATGCGAAAATAAAACGAGAATACGGCGAATATACGAATATTCGCGAATATATGACGAATATTCGTCCATATATTCGCAAATATTCGCAAATTCGAATATGGCCTATGCCGCTCAACACTAATCAGTAACCCATATATTGCCTAACGGACACAGACTGGAGTTGACTGATGCACGAGTACACACTATACATCCATCACCCGGGCTTCACAATCCATCCCAAAAAAACGCAAAATTTTATCGAAATTGTCTGACAAAATACCTTTTTTTTTTAAAACAAGTGCATATACAGCAGTTCAGAAGACTCTATAATGCAGGACGGTGGACCACCCACAGACATTCTTCTATAATATAATAAACCACACAATATGTTCTAATTTTTTTTAAATAATTGAAATTCCAAGACCAAGGCCCCACCTCTGCTGCATCAGTAACCCATATATTGCCTAACGGACACAGACTGGAGTTGACTGATGCACAAGTACACACTACACACCCGTCAACCGGGCTTCACAATCCACCCCAAAAAAACGCAAAATTTTATCGAAATTGTGTGACAAAATACCTTTTTTTTAAAAAAAAACAAGCGCATATACAGCAGTTCAGAAGACTCTATAATGCAGGATGGTGGACCACCCAAAGACATTCTCCTCAAAAGTAATAAACCACACAATGTTTGAAATTTGGTTAAAAAAATTATTGCATGTGTCTAAGTGCATCTGTCTCCAAAAAATCAGATGGCAAAAGGATTCTATTCGCCAAAAATGATTAAGCAGAGTTAATCCCTCTCCATCTATTTATTTTTTCTTTCATAAAAAAATCACACGCAACAAGCGTTCCGTTGTGTAACGGTTAGCATTCTGCAAAATTCTATTTTATTACTGATAAAATTACCAGTAAATTTAACAATAACACTAACCAAGAGTGTTTAATTACCCCATAAATTGCACCAGGAGCAGTCAGGAGTAGGCCTCAGCAGTACCCAAGAGGCTTTAATAACCCCTTACCTTGCCCGATCAATTGTGAGATCGAGCAATAACAGGTGAGTTATGGCCTCAGATGTCCTGGGCCACACTAGCGCTCCACTGAACGGATTAACGTCTCTCTATCTTTCAAGGACAGGTGCGTGTTGTACGCTGAAACCAGTTCGTGATAGGGATCTGTGATTGCAATTATTTAATCTTAAAACGAGGAATTACCAGTAAGTGAGGGTCATAAGCTGGCATTTATTAAGTCCCTGCCCTTTGTACACACTGACCGTCGCTATAAGTGATTGGATTAGTTAGTGAGTTGGTTAGTGAGGTCCTCGGATCGGCCCAGGCGGGGTAGAAGAAGGCCCTGGCAGAGCGCCGAGAATTTAACGATCATTGTTGAAATTTGCATTAAGCATGTATTTAGCTACTGCTAAACATCCAAAAATTTAAGGCCCAAGGCCAGAGGCACCAGGGAGGCAAGTAGTTCCTGAAAGACACAGAATGAGTCTGGAGCATGCATTTGCAGTACCCAAGAGGTTTTCATAACCCCTTACATTTAAAGATCAATGTTTATGTCACGATGCCGGCTGGCAGGTAGTGGATCCTCTGTGCCAGAGAGGGATTGGCGTGGACCGTGCTAGTGGACCGGTTCTAAGCCACTACTGGTTTTCACCAGAGCCCGCCGCAAAGCGGGATGGTCTTGCTGCGGCGGTAGTGACCAGGTCGTATCCACTAGCAACGGCTCACCTCTCTGGCTGCTGAAGATAGGCGCGGTACAAAGGAGTAGGCAAAAGCAAGGTCGGACGTAGCAGAAGGTCGGGGCAGGCAGCAAGGATCGTAGTCAGGGGCAACGGCAGAAGGTCTGGAAACACAGGCAAGGAACACACAAGGAACGCTTTCACTGGCACTAAGGCAACAAGATCCGGCAAGGGAGTGCAGGGGAAGTGAGGTGATATAGGGAAGTGCACAGGTGAACACACTAATTGGAACCACTGCGCCAATCAGCGGCGCAGTGGCCCTTTAAATCGCAGAGACCCGGCGCGCGCGCGCCCTAGGGAGCGGGGCCGCGCGCGCCGGGACAGAACAGACGGAGAGCGAGTCAGGTAGGGGAGCCGGGGTGCGCATCGCGAGCGGGCGCTACCCGCATCGCGAATCGCATCCCGGCTGGCAGCGGAATCGCAGCGCCCCGGGTCAGAGGACGTGACCGGAGCGCTGCCGCGGGGAGAGTGAAGCGAGCGCTCCGGGGAGGAGCGGGGACCCGGAGCGCTCGGCGTAACAGTACCCCCCCCCTTGGGTCTCCCCCTCTTCTTAGAGCCTGAGAACCTGAGGAGCAGACTTTTGTCTAGGATGTTGTCCTCAGGTTCCCAGGATCTCTCTTCAGGACCACAACCCTCCCAGTCCACTAAAAAAAAATTTTTCCCTCTGACCTTTTTGGCAGCTAAAATTTCTTTGACCGAGAAGATGTCCGAGGAGCCGGAAACAGGAGTGGGAGGAACAGATTTGGGAGAAAAACGGTTGAGGATGAGTGGTTTGAGAAGAGAGACGTGAAAGGCATTAGGGATACGAAGAGAGGGAGGAAGAAGAAGTTTATAAGAGACAGGATTAATTTGACACAAAATTTTGAAAGGACCAAGATAGCGTGGTCCCAACTTGTAGCTAGGGACACGGAAGCGGACATATTTGGCGGAGAGCCATACCTTGTCTCCAGGGGAAAAAACGGGGGGAGCTCTTCTTTTCTTATCCGCGAACCTCTTCATGCGTGATGAAGCCTGTAAGAGAGAATTTTGGGTCTCTCTCCATATGATGGAAAGGTCACGAGAAATTTCATCCACAGCGGGCAGACCAGAGGGCAAGGGAGTAGGGAGGGGGGGAAGAGGGTGACGGCCGTACACCACGAAAAATGGGGATTTGGAGGAAGACTCAGAGACCCTGAAGTTATACGAGAATTCGGCCCATGGGAGGAGATCTGCCCAGTCATCCTGGCGAGAGGAAACAAAATGTCGCAAATAATCACCCAAGATCTGGTTAATCCTTTCTACTTGTCCATTGGACTGGGGATGATATGCAGAAGAAAAATTTAATTTAATCTTGAGTTGTTTACAGAGAGCCCTCCAGAATTTAGACACGAATTGGACGCCTCTATCCGAGACAATCTGCGTAGGCAACCCGTGAAGACGAAAAATGTGTACAAAAAATTGTTTAGCCAACTGAGGCGCAGAAGGAAGACCAGGAAGAGGGATGAAATGTGCCATTTTGGAGAATCGATCAACGACCACCCAAATAACAGTGTTGCCACGGGAAGGGGGTAAATCAGTAATAAAATCCATACCAATCAGAGACCAAGGCTGTTCGGGGACAGGCAGAGGATGAAGAAAACCAGCGGGCTTCTGGCGAGGAGTCTTATCCCGGGCACAGATAGTGCAGGCTCGCACAAAGTCCACAACATCCGTCTCCAGAGTCGGCCACCAATAGAAGCGGGAGATGAGTTGCACAGATTTCTTGATACCCGCATGACCTGCGAGATGGGAGGAGTGACCCCATTTGAGGATTCCGAGGCGTTGGCGAGGAGAAACAAAGGTCTTTCCTGGAGGAGTCTGCCTGATGGAGGCAGGAGAAGTGGAGATCAGGCAGTCAGGTGGAATGATGTGTTGCGGAGAGAGTTCAACTTCTGAGGCATCCGAGGAACGAGAGAGAGCATCGGCCCTAATGTTCTTATCGGCAGGACGAAAGTGAATCTCAAAATTAAATCGGGCAAAGAACAGAGACCACCGGGCCTGGCGAGGATTCAGCCGTTGGGCAGACTGGAGGTAGGAGAGGTTCTTGTGGTCGGTGTAGATAATAACAGGAGAACTTGATCCCTCCAGCAGATGCCTCCATTCCTCAAGTGCTAATTTAATGGCTAGAAGCTCTCGATCCCCGATGGAGTAGTTCCTCTCCGCTGGAGAGAAGGTCCTAGAGAAAAAACCACAAGTGACAGCATGCCCGGAAGAATTTTTTTGTAGAAGAACAGCTCCAGCTCCCACTGAGGAGGCATCAACCTCCAATAGGAAGGGTTTGGAAGGGTCAGGTCTGGAGAGGACGGGAGCCGAAGAAAAGGCAGACTTGAGTCGTTTAAAGGCGTCTTCTGCTTGAGGAGGCCAGGACTTGGGATCAGCATTTTTTTTGGTTAAAGCCACGATAGGAGCCACAATGGTAGAAAAATGTGGAATAAATTGCCTGTAATAATTGGCGAACCCCAAAAAGCGTTGGATAGCACGGAGTCCGGAGGGGCGTGGCCAATCTAAGACGGCAGAGAGTTTGTCTGGATCCATCTGTAGTCCCTGGCCAGAGACCAAATATCCTAGAAAAGGAAGAGATTGGCATTCAAACAGACATTTCTCAATTTTGGCATAGAGTTGGTTGTCACGAAGTCTCTGAAGAACCATACGGACATGCTGGCGGTGTTCTTCTAGATTGGCAGAAAAAATTAGGATATCGTCCAGATATACAACAACACAGGAGTATAACAGATCACGAAAAATTTCATTGACAAAGTCTTGGAAGACGGCAGGGGCGTTGCACAGTCCAAAGGGCATGACCAGATACTCAAAGTGTCCATCTCTGGTGTTAAATGCCGTTTTCCACTCGTCCCCCTCTCTGATGCGGATGAGGTTATAGGCGCCTCTTAAGTCCAATTTAGTGAAGATGTGGGCACCTTGGAGGCGATCAAAGAGTTCAGAGATGAGGGGTAAGGGGTAGCGGTTCTTAACCGTGATTTTATTAAGACCGCGGTAGTCAATGCACGGACGTAGGGAGCCATCTTTTTTGGACACAAAGAAAAATCCGGCTCCGGCAGGAGAGGAGGATTTACGGATAAAGCCCTTTTTTAGATTCTCCTGGACGTATTCGGACATGGCAAGAGTCTCTGGGGCAGAGAGAGGATAAATTCTGCCCCGGGGTGGAGTAGTACCCGGGAGGAGGTCGATAGGGCAATCATAAGGCCTGTGAGGAGGTAGAGTCTCAGCTTGTTTTTTGCAGAAAACATCCGCGAAGTCCATATAGGCCTTAGGGAGACCGGTTACTGGAGGAACCACAGAGTTACGGCAAGGGTTACTGGGAACCGGTTTTAGACAGTTCTTGGAACAAGAGGACCCCCAACACTTGATCTCCCCAGTGGACCAATCCAGGGTAGGGGAATGAAGTTGAAGCCAGGGAAGTCCAAGGAGAATTTCCGAGGTGCAATTGGGGAGGACCAAAAGTTCAATCCTCTCATGATGAGATCCGATGCTCATAAGAAGGGGCTCCGTGCGGAAACGTATGGTACAGTCCAATCTTTCATTATTTACACAATTGATGTAGAGGGGTCTGGCGAGACTGGTCACCGGGATGTTGAACTTGTTGACGAGAGAGGCCAAAATAAAATTTCCTGCAGATCCAGAGTCCAAGAAGGCCACTGTAGAGAAGGAGAAGGCAGAGGCAGACATCCGCACAGGCACAGTAAGACGTGGAGAAGCAGAGTAGACATCAAGGACTGTCTCACCTTTGTGCTGAGTCAGCGTACGTCTTTCCAGGCGGGGAGGACGGATAGGACAATCTCTCAGGAAGTGTTCGGTACTAGCACAGTACAGGCAGAGGTTCTCCATACGGCGTCGTGTCCTCTCTTGAGGTGTCAGGCGAGACCGGTCGACCTGCATAGCCTCCACGGCGGGAGGCACAGGAACAGATTGCAGGGGACCAGAGGAGAGAGGAGCCGAGGAGAAGAAACGCCTCGTGCGAACAGAGTCCATATCTTGGCGGAGTTCCTGACGCCTTTCGGAAAAACGCATGTCAATGCGAGTGGCTAGGTGAATAAGTTCATGTAGATTAGCAGGAATTTCTCGTGCGGCCAGAACATCTTTAATGTTGCTGGATAGGCCTTTTTTGAAGGTCGCGCAGAGGGCCTCATTATTCCAGGATAATTCTGAAGCAAGAGTACGGAATTGTACGGCATACTCGCCAACGGAAGAATTACCCTGGACCAGGTTCAACAGGGCAGTCTCAGCAGAAGAGGCTCGGGCAGGTTCCTCAAAGACACTTCGGATTTCCGAGAAGAAGGAGTGTACAGAGGCAGTGACGGGGTCATTGCGGTCCCAGAGCGGTGTGGCCCATGACAGGGCTTTTCCGGACAGAAGGCTGACTACGAAAGCCACCTTAGACCTTTCAGTGGGAAACAGGTCCGACATCATCTCCAGATGCAGGGAACATTGGGAAAGAAAGCCACGGCAAAACTTAGAGTCCCCATCAAATTTATCCGGCAAGGATAAGCGTATCCCAGGAGCGGCCACTCGCTGCGGAGGAGGTGCAGGAGCTGGCGGAGGAGATGACTGCTGAAGCTGTGGTAGTAACTGTTGTAGCATAACGGTCAGTTGAGACAGCTGTTGGCCTTGTTGCGCTATCTGTTGTGACTGCTGGGCGACCACCGTGGTGAGGTCAGCGACAACTGGCAGAGGAACTTCAGCGGGATCCATGGCCGGATCTACTGTCACGATGCCGGCTGGCAGGTAGTGGATCCTCTGTGCCAGAGAGGGATTGGCGTGGACCGTGCTAGTGGACCGGTTCTAAGCCACTACTGGTTTTCACCAGAGCCCGCCGCAAAGCGGGATGGTCTTGCTGCGGCGGTAGTGACCAGGTCGTATCCACTAGCAACGGCTCACCTCTCTGGCTGCTGAAGATAGGCGCGGTACAAGGGAGTAGGCAAAAGCAAGGTCGGACGTAGCAGAAGGTCGGGGCAGGCAGCAAGGATCGTAGTCAGGGGCAACGGCAGAAGGTCTGGAAACACAGGCAAGGAACACACAAGGAACGCTTTCACTGGCACTAAGGCAACAAGATCCGGCAAGGGAGTGCAGGGGAAGTGAGGTGATATAGGGAAGTGCACAGGTGAACACACTAATTGGAACCACTGCGCCAATCAGCGGCGCAGTGGCCCTTTAAATCGCAGAGACCCGGCGCGCGCGCGCCCTAGGGAGCGGGGCCGCGCGCGCCGGGACAGAACAGACGGAGAGCGAGTCAGGTAGGGGAGCCGGGGTGCGCATCGCGAGCGGGCGCTACCCGCATCGCGAATCGCATCCCGGCTGGCAGCGGAATCGCAGCGCCCCGGGTCAGAGGACGTGACCGGAGCGCTGCCGCGGGGAGAGTGAAGCGAGCGCTCCGGGGAGGAGCGGGGACCCGGAGCGCTCGGCGTAACAGTTTACATTTGCATTAAGCATGTATTTAGCTAATGCTTGATTAAAAAAATTATAGGCCCAAGGCCTGAGGCACTAGGGAGGCAAGTAGTTTGTGAAAGACACAGAATGAGTCTGGAGCAGTCATTCGCAGTACCCAAAAGGGTTTCATAACCCCTTACATTTAAAGATCAATGTTTACATTTGCATTAAGCATGTATTTAGCTACTGCTAAATTCAAAAAAATTATAGGCCCAAGGCCTGAGGCACCAGGGAGGCAAGTAGTTTGTTAAAGACACAGAATGAGTCTGGAGCAGTCATTTGCAGTACCCAAGAGGGTTTCATAACCCCTTACATTTAAAGATCAATGTTAACATTTGCATTAAGCATGTATTTAGCTACTGCTAAACTTCAAAAAATTATAGGCCCAAGGCCTGAGGCACCAGGGAGGCAAGTAGTTTGTGAAAGACACAGAATGAGTCTGGAGCAGTCATTCGCAGTACCCAAGAGGGTTTCATAACCCCTTACATTTAAAGATCAATGTTGACATTTGCATTAAGCATGTATTTAGCTACTGCTAAACTTAAAAAAATTATAGGCCCAAGGCCAGAAGCTTCAGTTTTCCCCACATTAGGAGCATAGTTGTGCCCCAGATTAGGCAGCATAGATGTCCCCCAGATTAGGACCATAGTTGTCCCCCAGATTAGGACCATAATTGTCCCCCAGATTAGGCAGCATAGATGTCACCCAGATTAGGCAGCATAGATGTCCCCCAGAGTAGGCAGCATAGATGTCCCCCAGATTAGGAGTATACTTGTCCCCCAGATTAGGCAGCATAGATTTCACCCAGATTAGGAGCATAGTTGTACCCCAGATTAGGCAGCATAGATGTCCCCCAGATTAGGCAGCATAGTTGTCCCCCAATCAGCGCGGGCCGGTCAGAGCCAATCAAAGGGCCGTATGTGTCAAGCGGGCCGTACAATCCCCAGGTCTGCCCCAGAGGGTTTCATAACCAACCACAATAGAGAAAATTTTGTTGTAGGAGCATGGTCAATCTACTCAGACCCATCTGTCATTGGTGGCTGGAAATCCTGGCTGATCCATCCCTGATTCATATTAACAAAAGTCAGTCTCTCCACATTTTTAGTGGACAAACGAGTTCGCTTTGGGGTGACTATGGCCGCGGACGCACTAAACACCCGCTCCGATGGCACACTACTGGCTGGGCAGGACAGCTTTTCCAGGGCAAACTCCGCTAGTCATGGCCATAAATCGAGTTTGGCTGCCAGAGGTCCAGCGGATCTTCAACGGTTGTTGGCAGGGTCATGTCGAGGTAAGCCATCACCTGCTGGTTCAGGTCCTGCTCCATGTCCACCTGCTGCTGATGAGTAGCTTCACTATGCGGCTGAAGGAAGCTACTCATCAGCGACTATAGACTCAGGCTGCTGCTGATTGAGCCGGTACTGCTCCTGCCACCCCTCCCCTCCCCAGCAGCCGTGACAGTGGAAGGTGAGCGCAGAGGGCCTCCCGAGTCAGACCTGCGAGTGGATGGACCATGTGGCCGATAGGCATTGGCCAACCGACTACGTAGAACTCCCTTGAAGTAGGTCAGTTTGTCCTCCCTCTCAGTGGGTATAAAAAAGGCCCCCATTTTGGGCCGGTAGCGAGGGTCTAATAAGGTGGAGATCCAGAAGTCATTGCGCTGACGAATTTTGACAATTCGGGGGTCACTACGCAAGCAACTCAGCATGCATCGTGCCATTTGTGACAGTGACTCGCTGGGACTATCTGCCTCCATCTCCACTGCATACTGCCACCGTGTGTCTGGGTCCTCTGTCTCGCCTCCCTCGTAATAACCCACCAGCTCCTCTGGCTGCTCCTGCTTCTCCTCTCCTCTCCAATGACCAGAAACACCAGCCATCTCATCCACCGTAAACTGTGCTCCGCTCTGCCCCTCATCATCCTCCTCCAGTTCATCCCCCACAGGACTCATGTAGCCTTCTGATGTAGGCGCAACATCTCCATTGCCGTGACCAGCCATGTTTTCAATCATTTTTTGGAGTAAATGTAGGATTGGAATTATGTCGTTCATGGCGTAATTCGAGCGACTAACAAAAAATGTGACTTCCTCAAAGGGCCTCAGCAAACGGCAGGTGTCACGTATGAGCTGCCACTCGTTCACATTGAAGTTACACAGGGGAGTACTCCTACCTGCTTGTATCATCAAAAAATCTGTGATGGCTATTCTTTGTTCGTATAGTCTGTCCAACATATGGAGGGTGGAAATCCAACGTGTGGTGACGTCACAAATGAGACTTTGTTGTGGGATACCGTTCTGACGCTGCAACTCAAGCAAAGTGTGCTTGGCGGTGTACGAGTGGCTGAAGTGCATGCACAGTTTCCTTGCCATTGTCAGGACGTCTTGCAAATGGGGTGAAGACTTGATTAACTTCTTGACAACCAGATTCAACACGTGTGCCATGCAGGGCGAATGGTTCAAACTTCCTTGTCGCAGCACGGCCACAATGTTCTTTCCATTGTCGGTCACCATGGTTCCCATTTCCAGATTTCGTGGAGTAAGCCATACTCAGATTTCTTCCCTAATGAACTTCAGCAGTTCCTTCCCTGTGTGACTCCGTTCGCCAAGGCAAACCATGTGAAGGACGGCTTGACACCGCTGTGCCCTACACACGTGGTACGATGAAGGGCAGTGGATGTGCAGTGGAGGCCGAGGAAACGGGGAGGAGGAGGAGGAGGCGCACACTGTAAAAGGACCAACTGCCTGGGAGCCAGAGCGTGGAGGAGGAAGCGGTGTGACCTGTCCAAGTTGCTGTTGTGGCTGTGCAGGAACAACATTTACCCAGTGGGCCGTAAAAGACATGTATTGTCCCTACCCGTAGTTACAGCTCCACACGTCGGCGCTGCCGTGCACTTTTGAACACACCGACAGGCTCAAGGACTGGCCCACCTTCTCTTGTACAAACTTATGCAGGGCTGGCACTGCCTTCTTCGCAAAGAAATGACGGCTTAGGACTCTCCACCTCGGCTCGGCACAAGCCATCAATTCCCTGAAAGCTGCAGAGTCCACCATTTGGAAAGGTAGGGACTGCAACACCAGCAACTTGGACAGGAGCACATTCAACTTCTGCGCCGTTGGATGAGTGGGCACATACTGTTGTCTCTTTGACATGGCTTCGCCGATCGATTGTTAGCAGAAGGGCTGACTACGAGCAGAGGAAGCAGGAGCGCAAGAAGGAGGGTTTGACACAATGCTCCCTTCGGCTGAGGTGGTGGAGCCTTGGCTGAATGACGGAGGGAGCGGATGGCCACTGGGTGATGCGGCAGGCTGGACCACTACCTCGGAGCCACGGTTATCCCAGGCAGCTTTATGGTGGCGAATCATGTGTTGACGCAGGGCCGTGGTGCCGAGATTGGGACCCTGGCCACGCTTCACTTTCTGCCCACAGATTTTGCATGTGACTACGCTAAGGTCCTCCGGATTCTTTATGAAGAACAACCACACCGCAGAGTAGCTGATTTTCCCACCCCCAGTTCGCACTATTTCACTGCTATTGGCGCCGTCTCCAGGAACCCCTGTTCCACTACCTCTCTGAATGGTAGCTTTCCGCGAAGCAGGCGGTCTTCCCCTGGCACGTTTGGCTCCTGAATTTCCACTACTGCCACCACCACGCTGATTGCCAACCGTGCTACCACTTTGCTGCCTTATAGACAAAGAGCAAATCTCTTCTCCTGATGATGATGAAGCCCCGGCTTCTGCACCCGGCTCCCAATTGCGATCGGCTTCATCATCATCAAAAGATGTGTGCACGTCACTGATGTCCTCCTCGTGTTCCACAACAGTGTCTGCCTCAGGACCCTAAACAATTGAAACACAGCCTCCCACGTCAATCTCCGCATCACTACTTGCCCGCCTTGCAGAGCAAGGGACGCATGTCTCCTCACATTCTTGGCTGCCCATTAGATGCTGACTGTCCTCTATTACATTGTCCTCGCTAAATAGTGGAGCTAAACCCAAAGCATGAGATACTTCTTTGGGAGAGGGAACAGCATAGGACTAAGGCAATGGGATTACGGGGACTGCTCCCGGGCCATGCCAACTGAGGGTTGTGTCTGAGGAACCCACCAACTCTTGACTGGGGTTGTCAGATGTCGCTTGTGATGATGAGGATGAGTGTGCAAACCAATTGACGAGGAGAGATGGGTCGACGACACGACCGCTGGGTGTTAACGGGAGCTCAGGCCTATTGCTGCGACTCCTGCTGCCACGCGCCCCAAGTCTGCTGCCAACTCTGCCTGACATATGTAGGCCTCTGCCCCTTCTCTGTGCATGTCCTGGCACTTCCCTGCCTGACATACTTAGTGCGTTTATGAGGGTATAGAACAGCAGCAGGCGATTACTTACGGCTGTCCTTTCAAAGTATATAGGCCCTAGACAGAATAACAGTTACAAAATAGTAAGCTCCTTTGTTGTATGTTTGCAATAATGAGCGCACTGGTATGCATATTTTTACACAGAAAAAACACTTTTTTTTAAAAAATACACCAGCAGGTGCATACTAATGTGTGAAATAGGACTGAATTTAGCACAGAGACAGAATAACAGGTAGTAAATAGTACACTACTTGGTTCTATGTATGCCCTTTGCAATGATGCAAAATAATATCCAAACCCCACACCTAGAGGCTGCTCCAGGTGGGGGTGCAAAACCCTATTTAAAGCACCCTCCCTAAAACTTCACTTTTATTTCAAATGCATATTAAAATGTATTTGGGGTGTGCAGAAAAGTTTTAAAAACCCAGCTGATCATGTCCGACTGATATAATTATATTGCTATTTGGTACCGTATATACTCGAGTATAAGCCGACCCGAGTATAAGCCGAGACCCCTAATTTCAACCCAAAATCCCAGGAAAAGTTATTGACTCGAGTATAAGCCTAGGGTGGGAAATACATCATCCCCCCCTGTCATCATCCAGACCCCCGTCATTAACATCCTCATCATCATCACCGCCTGTCATCATCCAGACCCTCATCATCATCACCTGTCATTATCCCCTTGTCATCATCCCACACCCCCCCTTCATCATCCCCTTGTCATCATCCCCTGCCCCCTTCATCATCCCCTTGTCATCATCCCCACCCCCATTCATCATCATCCCACACACCCCCCTTCATCATCCCTTTGTCATCATCCCCACCCCCTTCATCATCCCCTTGTCATCATCCCACCCCCCCCTTCATCATCCCCTTGTCATCATCCCACACACCCCCCTTCATCATCCCACACCCCCCCTTCATCATCCCACACCCCCCCCCCCCCCTTCATCATCCTCTTGTCATCATTCGCCCGCAGTGGTCTTCAACCTGCGGACCTCCAGAGGTTTCAAAACTACAACTCCCAGCAAGCCCGGGCAGCCATCGGCTGTCCGGGCTTGCTGGGAGTTGTAGTTTTGAAACCTCCAAAGGTCTGCAGGTTGAAGACCACTGCGGCCTTCAACATCATCCAGCCCCCTCTCGCCCCTTTAGTTCTGTTCAGTACTCACCTCCGCTCGGCGCTGGTCCGGTGCTGCAGGGCTGTCCGGTGAGGAGGTCGTCCGGTGGGATAGTGGTTCCGGGCTGCTATCTTCACTGGGGGCGCATCTTCTCCGCGCTGCGGGCCCAGAATAGAGGCGTTGCCTGGACGATGACGCAGAAGTACGTTGGCAATGAACGTACCTCTGCGTCGTTGTCAAGGCAACGTGACTATTCTGGGGCCGGGCCCGAAGCGCTTAGAAGAGGCCTCCCCGGGGAAGATAGCAGCCCGGAACCACTATCCCACCGGACGACCTCCTCACCGGACAGTCCTGCAGCACCGGACCAGCGCCGAGCGGAGGTGAGTACTGTACAGAACTAAAGGGGGTAAGAGGGGGCTGGATGCTGTCGAAGGCCGCAGTGGTCTTCAACCTGCGGACCTCCGGAGGTTTCAAAACTACAACTCCCAGCAAGCCCGGACAGCCGATGGCTGCCCGGGCTTGCTGGGAGTTGTAGTTTTGAAACCTCTGGAGGTCCACAGGTAGAAGACCACTGTGGGTGGAGAGTTCACTCGAGTATAAGCCGAGGGGGGTGTTTTCAGCACGAAAAATCGTGCTGAAAAACTCGGCTTATACTCGAGTATATACGGTATTCCAAATCGTGTATCTCCTGTGCCTGCAGTGCTACAGGATCTATATTGTGGACACTCCGCTGTATCTTAAAACCAAACAAAGGGGAGGCATTGTTTGTTTGGTTTTAAGATACAGCGGAGTGTCCACAATATAGATCCTGTAGCACTGCAGACACAGGAGATACACGATTTGGAATACCAAATAGCATTATAATTATATCAGTTGGACAAGATCAGCTGGGCTTTTAAAACTTTTCTGTACACCCCAAATACATTTTAATATGCATTTGAAATAAAAGTGAAGTTTTAGGGAGGGTGCTTTAAATAGGGTTTTGCACCCCCACCTGGAGCAACCTCTAGGTGTGGGGTTTGGATATTATTTTGGCTTATAGTACCCTAGCACAGCTCCTGGGGCATTTGTTTGTTTAAAACTTTGCAATGATGAGCGCACTGTTAAGCGTATTTATACGCAGAAAAAAAACTCTTTTTTTTGTTGTATACACCAGCCGGTGTATACTAATGTGTGGAATAGCACTGAATTTAGCACCGAGACAGAAATACAGGTACTAAATAGTACACTACTTGGTTGTATGTATGCCCTTTGCAATGATAAGGGCACTGTTAAGCGTATTTGTACGCAGGAAGAACTTTTTTTTTTTTTTATACACCAGCAGGTGTATATCGTGTGGTATAACACTGAATTTAGCACAGAGACAGAAAAAAGGTAGTATATGGTACGCTATTTGCTTGTATGTAGGCCCTTTGCAATGATAAGGCCACTGAAAAAGCGTATTCGTACGCAGGAAAAAACTTTTTTTCTTTAATACACCGGCAGGTGTATAACGTGTGGTATAACACTTAATTTAGCACAGAGACAGAAAAAAAGGTGGTATATGGTACGCTATTTGCTTGTATGTAGGCCCTTTGCAATGATAAGGCCACTGTTAAGCGTATTCGTACGCAGGAAAAACTTTTTTTTTCTTTAATACATCGGCAGATGTATAACGTGTGGTATAACACTGAATTTAGCTCAGAGACAGAGTAACAGGTGAAAAATTATAAAAACGCTCTAAAGTCCACACTAATATGACTTATTTCTGAACAGCAGCAGGACACAACAGTGCAGCCCCACAAAAAAAAATCCAGGGATTAAACCCTAAATTGCACTCTGTCACACAATTCTGAGTAGCAGAAGATTTGTGGAGCAAATAAAAATAAACTCAATTGGGCTGAATAATGAGGAGATAAGATGCTTCAGAAAGTTCAGGCAGCTTGGAGATCTGTATGAGGCAGCTGACAGCTATCTGCCCCTCTCTGCTGCAATGCTCAATAACGTGAATTGGAGGTTTAGCTATCAATGATCCTTCTCAGTGTAACAGCACAGCACTCTGCACTCCTGTCTTTCCCTAATGCTGATGTGACTAGCAGTTGTAGTGTAACGCTGTGGTATGAGCTATTCACACACACGCAGTCCCGTCCTCTCTATCTGACTGCATAGATGAAATGAAGAGAGGCAAGATGGCCGCGGATTATATAGGGGCTGTGACATCACAGGGGTCAGTGAACACTGATAGGCTGCATCTCACATGTGGTTCAGGGTCAGCCCGCCTACCTTCACTCCCACCGCTGTTTCCCACCCTCCCATAATCCCCTGCCCCATGTACTAATATCTGGATCCGCCATCTTAGGTCTCCAATAGGCTGGAGTGTTGTAAAATGGAGTTTAACCTCTTCAGGACCCATGACGTATGCATACGCCATCACACCCTGGGTCGCCGGGCAGAGATCGGAACCGGATGCCTGCTGAAATCCTTCAGCAGGCATCCAGGGCAAACGCCGAGGGGGGCCATGTAGGCCCCCCATGTCGGCGATCGCCGCAAATCGCAAGGGAAATCGCCCTTGCGATCTGCGGCGATACCGGGCTGATCGGGTCTCTGGGACCCGACCACCCGGTAATTTCGCATGATCCCAGCTGTCACAGACAGCCAGGACCATGCTGAAGTATCGGAGCGAGGTGGCAAGCCTGCCACCTCCTCCGATCCCCTGCGATCCGTCGGTTAACTAACCGACCAATCGCAGGAGGGGGGGCGGTTACTTCCTCCCGTCCTGCCCGGCCCCTGAAAGTCCGGAGAGGACGGGAGGAAGACCGGAGGACGCTGCGGGGGACGGGGGAGTGCTGGGGACCGGCCCCGGTACTTACCTCGTCCCTGAAGACCCGGATCCCGGCGAGGAAGATGGCGGCGGCGGCGACAGGTGAGTAGATCTTCAGCCGCGGTCGGGCCCTTTACAGCAATGCACGTCGCCGTAAAGCGACATGCATTGCTGTAATAGGATCCTGTAAACTACAACTCCCAGCATGCCCAGACAGCCCTTGGCGTCTGGGCATGCTGGGAGTTGCAGTTTTGCAACATCTGGAGGTCCACAGTTTGGAGACCACTGTGCCCTTCCAGATGTTGCAATAATACACATCCTCAGCATGCCCTTACTGTCCAGGCATGCTGGGAGTTGTAGTTCTGTAACATCTGGCCCTTCAGATGTTGCAGAACTACAACTCCCAGCATGCCTGGACAGTTTTGGCATACTGGGAGTTGTAGTTTTGCAACATCTGGAAGGGCACAGATTGGGAACCACTGTATTAGTGGTCTGCAAACTGTAGTCCTCCAGATGTTACAAAACTACAACTCCCAGCATGCTGGGAGTTGTAGTTCGGCAACATCTGGCTCTAAAGATGTTGCCGAACTACTACTCCCAGCATGCCTGAGAATGTTTGGGAGTTGTGGTTTTGCAACAGCTGGAGGCACACTGGTTGGGAAACATTGTTTCCTAACTCAGTGTTTCCCAACCCGTGTGCCTCCAGCTGTTGCAAAACCACAACTCCCAAACATTCTCAGGCATGCTGGGAGTAGTAGTTTTGCAACAGCTGGAGGTCCCCCCCTGTGAATGTTCAGGGTACATTCACATGGGCAGGGGGCTTACAGTGAGTATCGGGCTGCAAGTTTGCGATGCAGCAAATTTTGCACGGCAGCTCAAACTCGCTGTAACCCCCCGCCCATGTGACTGTACCCTAAAAACACTACACTACACTACTACAAAATAAAATAAAAAGTAAAAAACACTACATATACATATACCCCTACACAGCCCCCCTCCCCTCCCAATAAAAATGAAAAACGCCTGGTGCGCCACGGTTTCCAAAATGGAGCCTCCAGCTGTTGCAAAACAACAACTCCCAGTATTGCCAGACAGCCGTTGACTGTCTAGGCATGCTGGGAGTTTTGCAACAGCTGGAGGCACCCTGTTTGGGAATCACTGGCCTAGAATACCCCTATGTCCACCCCTATGCAAATCCCTAATTCAGCCCTCAAATGCGCATGGCGCTCTCACTTCGGAGCCCTGTCGTATTTCAAGGCAACAGTTTAGGGTCACATATGGGGTATCGCCGTACTCGGGAGAAATTGACTAACAAATTTTGGGGGTCTTTTTCTCCTTTCACCCCTTATGAAAAGGTGAAGTTGGGGTCTACACCAGCATGTTAGTGTAAAAAAATAAACTTTTTACACTAACATGCTGGTGTTGCCCTATACTTTTCATTTTGACAAGAGGTAAAGGGGAAAAAAGCCCCCCAAAATTTGTAAAGCAATTTCTCCCGACTACGGAGATACTCCATATGTAGGCGTAAAGTGCTCTGGGGGCGCACAACAAGGCCCAGAAGGGAGAGTGCGTCATGTACATTTGAGGTGATTTGCACAGGGGTGGCTGATTGTTACAGCGGTTTTGACAAACGCAAAAAAAAAAAACCCCCACATGTGACCCCATTTCGGAAACTACACCCCTCACGGAATGTAATGAGGGGTGCAGTGAGAATTTACCCCCCACAGGTGTCTGACAGATCTTTGGAAGAGTGGGCTGTGCAAATAAAAAATGTTGTACAGCCCACTGTTCCAAAGATATGACAGACACCAGTGGGGGGTAAATGCTCATTTTATGCCTTGTTACATTCCTCAAGGGGTCTAGTTTCCAAAATGGTATGCCATGTGGGGGTTATTTTGCTGTTCTGGCACCATAGGGGCTTCCTAAATGCGACATGCCCCCCGAGCAAAATTTGCTCTCAAAAAGCCAAATATGACTCCTTCTCTTCTGAGCATTGTAGTTCGCCCGTAGTGCACTTCAGGTCAACTTATGGGGTACCTCCATACTCAGAAGAGATGTGGTTACAAATGTTGGGGGGTATTTTCTGCTATTAACCCTTGCAAAAACGTGAAATTTGGGGGGAAACACACATTTTAGTGAAATTTTATTTTTATTTTTTTACATATGCAAAAGTCGTGAAACCCCTGTGGGGTATTAAGGGTCACTTTATTCCTTGTTACGTACCTCAAGGGGTCTAGTTTCCAAAATGGTATGCCATGTGGGGGATTTTTGCTGTTCTGGCACCATAGGGGCTTCCTAAATGCAACATGCCCCCCAAAAACCATTTCAAAAAAACATACTCTCCAAAATCCCCTTGTCGCTCCTTTGCTTCTGAGCCCTCTACTGCGCCCGCCGAACACTTTACATAGACATATGAGGTATGTGCTTACTCGAGAGAAATTGGGCTACAAATATAAGTATACATTTTCTCCTTTTTCCCCTTGTAAAAATTCAAAAATTGGGTCTACAAGAACATGAGAGTGTAAAAAATGGAGATTGTGAATTTTCTCCTTCACTTTGCTGTTATTCCTGTGAAACACCTAAAGGGTTAAAACGCGGACTAAATGTCATTTTGAATACTTTGGGGGGTGCAGTTTTTATAATGGGGTCATTTGTGGGGTATTTCTAATATGAAGGCCCTTCAAATCCACTTCAAACCTGAACTGGTCCCTGAAAAATTGTGAGTTTGGAAATTTTGTGAAAAATTGGAAAATTGCTGCTGAACTTTGAAGCCCTCTGGTGTCTTCCAAAAGTAAAAACACATAAATTTTATGATGCAAACATAAAATAGACATATTGTATATGTGAATAAAAAAAAAATTATTTGGAATATCCATTTTCCTTACAAGGAGAGAGCTTCAAAGTTAAAAAAAATGCAAAATTTTCAAATTTTTCATAAAATTTTGGGATTTTTCACCAAGGAAGGATGCAAGTTATCACTAAATTTTACCACTATGTTAAAGTAGAATATGTCACGAAAAAACAATCTTGGAATCAGATTGATAACTAAAAGCATTCCAGAGTTATTAATGTTTAAAGTGACAGTGGTCAGAATTGCAAAAAATGCCCGGGTCCTGAGGTGTAAAATGGCTGGGTCCTTAAGGGGTTAATGAAGCGATTTGTGCAATAGAATCGCGGCGATATTCGAATTCGTTGCGAATCGAATTTTTCATGAAATTCGTAACGAATTCGGGTTCATCAACTTTGATTCGCTCATCTCTACCTCCTATGCACATGCTGGTAGTTTCATATAACCCCCATTGTTTATTCCTATATGCATTCATGGAATTCTTCTTTGTAAAAAGTTATCTGTACCCACAGACTCTTATGAGACCCATGTGTAGATCATTAATTTAACACAGGCATTCCCATAGCTTATTGGTATTGGAAACCTTTATATGTTTACATTTTATGTTTTTATGTTCTGAAATATATGCCACCGGCAATATTCCAATTAAAGAAATTCCATACCCCTTTCCCCCTGTAATATTATCCTTCCTCCCAGAAAACCATGAGAATATTGCATGCAGGTAAAATTACTTATTAAAGTTACCTATTAAAGTTTAGTCATACTATTTCAAAGCCTGGCCATCCAGGGGTTAATAGAGGAGAATTCACAGCCATTTGAAATTAGCCTTCTTATTTAATGACATTCTACTACAAATGTAACCCATTTCCTCTTCCTTAAACTTGACACCGTGTTTTTCAGTTAAGTTATTCAGAAACACTGGGCCTTTGTAAATAAATAGATACTGATCATAAGAAGAGAAATATAGCGGGAATTATATTGTATTTTGTTTGACTTTTCTCAGTTACTTGCTATATAGAGTGGAAATCAAAATTAGAGAACAATTTATGAACATTAGATTTTTTCGGAAATAATGTAATCTACATTGATCATCATTTGAAGGATTTCTTGTTAGAGGTACACCATGCCATTAGAACAATGTTTTACAAAATAACCAAAATATATCAACATAAAACCTTTATTTTTCAAAAAACATGCTGATCACAATTAGAGATGAGGGAATCGAATCGGACTAATACAGATTTGTTATGAATTTCCTGAAAAATTAAATTTTAACGAATCTGAATATTGCCGCGATTCGATAAAACGAATCGCTTCATTAAACTCGATTTAGCGTGGTCCAGGGGATCTAAAATGGTGGCTACAGGTGTGAGGACATGGGGCGAGGAACTCTGGGAAGGCAGGAAGACAGGTAGAAGGGATCACCCTGAATTACATGCGGCATACAGCCTATCAGCAGCCGGCCAGCCTTGTGACGTCACAGCCCTACATATTCGTCAGCCGTCGCTGCAGACAGGCATTTCTGGGATTTTTTCCTGAGAGAGCAGACAGTGGCCCTCATTTACTATTGCAAACCCAACATGTTTTGTCAGATTGTGCGCCAGATTCTGGTGCATTGCACCAGAAATTCTGTCTGCGCCAGAATTTGTGCAGAATTGAAAAAACCTGGCTATCTCTCCATTTTACTAATAAACCCTAAAAAGGGGCATGGTTGTCAGGAAAATGGCATGTGGTCACAGAAAAGGGGCGTTTCACAAAAACCCAACATATTTACTAAGTTTTCCACTGAAAATGTAGTGGATTTGAGGTGAGGAAAAGCCCACAGATCAGAGCATGTGTAAAAAAAGGAAAATGTAGGGAAAAGTGAAAAATGTAGGGAAACCTACCGTGGAAAAAAAATTGTAGGGAGTTAAAACCCACAAAGAAACTTACACTCCACTCTTAGTAAATCAGGGCCAGTGTCTGTGTGTTACTGAGAAAAAAAGATCTTTACAGCAGCGAATCCTTTTGCCTAAATCCCACATCACTGCAGGCAGATAGACAGGGACCGTAGAGAGAGTACACTTTTTCATGTTGCAACTGTACTGAGGTATATTACTCTAAAGAGAAATCCAAAAAAAGAAATGCATTTCCTGTGATGTCCTGACCACAGTGCTCTCTGCTGACCTCTGCTGTCCATTTTAGGAACTGGAGAAAATCCCATTGCAAACATATGCTTCTCTGGACAGTTCCTAAAATGGACAGCAGAGGTCAGCAGAGAGCACTGTAGTCAGGACATCACAGTAAATGCATTTCTTTTTGGATTTCTCTTTAGTATACAGCCCGTGAAAAGTACTGGAAGGATTAAGATTTTTTAATAGAAGTGATTTACAAATCTTAAATATAGGTGCAGCTCACAACAGAAGGACCGAGGTAATTTTAAGCTACAGCCGGACCCCACCGGCAACCAAAATATCAATAAATTGCAAAAAATAGCTTATACCTCTAGGGCCTCACCAAATGGTGCATAATGATGAGGGTGGAAATAAATTGAAGTATAACAGCGTTGATCCTAAAATAGTTTTAATTATAAATATAAAAATGAATAACAGATTAACACATTAGACTGGCACTGCCTAGTGATAGTCCCACTGGGCCCTAGTGGGATATCAAAATAAAAAATATTGACATAGAGTAAAAAATTAGTAAAAAATTTATAGAATAATAGTGTCCTGTGTGCTAGTGTTCCGATGTATATGGAGAAAGGTCCGTTGATTCACGAGCAAAAATAGAGTATAATACAATTAATGAAAGTTCAGTTTATGCTTGTGACATAGAATCAATGTCCAAATGTATGATACAAATATAATTAGAGTATCCTACCACTGCTTCTGGCGGCTTGATGGATCTTTGGCGTGGATCGCAGCCTTAAACTCCTCTCGTGCTCCGATGGTGGGAGAACACTAGATTCGTCCGTCTCCCTAGGCAGTGCCAGTCTAATGTGTTAATCTGTTATTCATTTTTATATTTATAATTAAAACTATTTTAGGATCAACGCTGTTATACTTCAATTTATTTCCACCCTCATCGTTATGCACCATTTGGTGAGGCCCTAGAGGTATAAGCAATTTTTTTGCAATTTATTGATTTACAAATCTGTTTAACTTTCTGGCACCAGTTGATTTAAAAAAAAAAAAGTTTTCCACGGTAGTACCCCTTTAAACTCATTGGGGCCAGTTAGTGTTAAAGGCCAGAAATACCTACACACCTGATTTTAACGCCTAATTAAGGTATAACCGTACTGGGGCATATTTTTCCATAATAAGTGTAATATATACGCCCTCAGCTGTTGTACTCTTTTCCTGTTAAACTCATAGGGGCCAGTTAGTGTTAAAGTTATGAGCGAACTTGAAAAATTTTATTCGGTCGATTCGTCCAATTTTCTGAAAAAAAATGTTTGGGTTGAATTTATTTGCAGCAAATCTGTATTAAAAAAAAGGCTATTTCTGGCCTACAGAGAGCTTCAATAGGGGTTTAGAACAGTTTGCTTTGTTCTAACACACATAGGGAGTGTGCTGTGTTAGTGAAATAATACTGGTATTCATTATGACATGCAGATTACAGGCATTGCTATTAGAATCACTGCTGCAGAGTGTCAATGTGGCAGCAGGGAGACCATATGGTGTCAAAATTGAAGAGGATAAAGAGATTTTTTCATGTCATTTTTATTTAATTTAATTCGAATTTATTAAAAAATTTTGAGTACCCACTCTGGTGAGCATCGAGTTGGTGGTCCTCCGCCAGGCGAGATACCACCTGTTCCAGCCCCTGGCTCTCAGCGCCCCCCTGGCTATGAAAGTGCGAATGTTTCATTGAATCAGTTATGGTTCATTGTTATCGCTTCAAGCTGTTTCATTGGATTCTTGTGACAATTCCACAAGTAATATGATGTCGATGACCATAGGGCCTCAGTCTTGAAAAGATTACATAGATTTTTTTAAATTTAAGATTTATATTAGATTCCAAAGTATAACATCCCGGTGTTTACTTTGAACTAATACTGTATGTGTCAGCACCAGCAGGGTTAACAGGTGCTTACAAGGTGTTGTTGCAAGGTTACATAGTTACATAGTTAGTATGGTTGAAAAAAGACATACGTCCATCAAGTCCAACCAGGGAATTGAAGGGAAGGGTGTAAGGGGATAAGGGAAAGGGATGTAGTGTTATAATTCTGCATAAGCATTAATGTTATTTTGTTCCAGGAATGTATCTAACCCTGTTTAAAAGCTGTTAATTGTTCCTGCTGTGACCAGTTCCTGAGGTAGGCCGTTCCATAAATTCACAGTCCTCACGGTAAAGAAGGCGTGTCGACCCTTTAGACTAAACCTTTTCTTCTCCAGACGGAGGGAGTGCCCCCTCGTCCTTTGGGGGGGTTTAACCTGGAACAGTTTTTCTCCATATTTTTTGTATGGGCCATTTATATACTTATATACGTTTATCATATCCCCCTTAAACGTCTCTTCTCAAGACTAAACAATTGTAACTCCTTTAATCACTCCTAATAGCTAAGATGTTCCATGCCCCATATTAGTTTAGTTGCGCGTCTCTGCACCCTTTCCAACTCCGCAGTGTCCCTTTTATGAACAGGCGACCAAAACTGAACAGCATATTCCAATGCTTTATAAAGGGGGAGTATTATGTCCCTGTCCCTCGAGTCCATGCCTCTTTTTATACATGACAATATCCTGCCGGCTTTAGAAGCAGCAGCCTGACATTGCATGCTATTCTGTAGTCTGTGATCTACAAGTACACCCAGATCCTTCCCTACCAGTGACTCTGCCAGTTTAATCCCCCCTAAGACATACGATGCATGCATGTTATTAGTACCCAGATGCATAACTTTACATTTATCCACATTGAACCTCATTTGCTAAGTGGATGCCCAGACACTTAGTCTATCCAAGTCATCTTGTAACTTATGCACATCCTCTATAGACTGTACCGTGCTACAAAGCTTGGTGTCATCTGCAAAGATAGAAAAAGAGCTGTTAATACCATCCTCTATATCATTGATAAATAAATTAAACAACAGCGGGCCCAGTACTGAACCTTGGGGTACACCACTAATTACCAGGGACCAATCAGAGTACGAATCATTGACCACCACTCTCTGGGTACGATCCATGAGCCAGTGTTCAATCAAGTTACAAACTAAAGTTTCCAAGCCCAAGGACCTTAACTTACCTGTCAGACGTCTGTGAGGGACAGTATCAAACGCTTTGGCAAAATCCAGAAACACTATATCCACAGCCATTCCTCTGTCAAGGCTTCTACTCAACTCTTCATAAAAGCAAATTTGATTGGTTTGACAACTTCTATCCTTAGTAAACCCATGCTGGCTATCACTTATAATACTATTATCCCCTATGTATTCCTGTATGTAATCCCTTATAAGTCCTTCAAACAATTTACCCACAATGCACGTTAGACTTACCGGTCTATAATTGCCTGGCGAAGACCTAGAGCCCTTCTTGAAGATTGGCACCAAATTAGCCTTGCGCCAGTCCCTTGGCACAATACCAGACAACAGAGAATCTCTAAATATCATGAACAAGGGTACAGATATTACTGAACTTACCTCTCTAAGAACTCTTGGGTGTAGTCTAGACTTGTGCACTAGAAAAATTTTCGTTTAATTTCGTTTCGTTTTTTCGTTTTGGAAAAAAATTTCGGTTCGGCAATATTTTCGGTTTAGATTTTTCGGATACATTCGGTATTCGGGTATTCGTGTTGTTTTTTTCGGATACATTCGGTATTCGGGTACATTCGGTAAATCTTTAGTCTTTTTTTGGACTTTAGCGATCCTAATAAATAATGGAGATACCTTTTTTATTAAAATTTCGCAGGGTATCATAAAAAAATCATAATAAAAAAGATACAGTGGTGATGGAAAAAATTGTATCTAATGAAATGTATCTTTTTTATTATGAAATGTTTATTCATTTTTAAACAGGGATCAATTTATGTGAGCGGGTAAAGCACTAAAAATGTAGCCGACAATAATGAAAATGTAGTGTGTGCGTGTTTTTCACTTTTTTTTTAAACATTTTTTAGGTAGTACTACTACTCCCAGCATGGAACACACTCTTCCATGATGGGAGTAGTAGTTACCTGTACTAATTGACAGATTGCAGGGGTCCCTTGCGATCATCTTGTATAATGTATAGATGCGGCGGCTGCTCTTCTATGGTCCCCTGCACTCACGTATATGTACACATATTCATATTTCCCGCAGAGCTGTGATTGGCCAGATGGTTCCAGCCAATCACAGCTCTCTGTGAGAAATAGGAATATGTGTATATATACGGCTGTGCAGGGGTCCATAGGAGAGCAGCCGCCGCATTCATACATTATACTGGAGGATCGCAGTGGGTGTCAGGAGTGATACCCACAGTGATCTTCCCTTTACTACAAGTACTAATACTCCCAACATGGAGCACACTCTGCTCCATGCTGGGAACTGTAGTACCTGTATTAATAGACAGATCGCAGCGGGTGTCAGAAGTTACACTCGCTGCCATATGTCTATTAATGCAGGTACTACAGCTCCCAGCATGGAGCAGAGTGTGCTCCATGTTGGGAGTATTAGTACCTGCAGTAAGGGACAGATCCCAGGGATGTCACTCCTCCTGACACCCGCTGCGATCCTCCTGATGTGAATGTCGGGATCAGCTGTTCTCAGGGCTACAGAGCCAGGAGAACAGCTGACGCTGAGCCGTAGGTATACATCGTATATCTACTGCCCAGCAATAACTTACAGTGAGCCTGCAATGTGTATACAGTATACACATTGCTGGCTCACTTAACCCCTTGCTGAGCTGTGCACTATGCGCAAGCTCAGCAAGGGAAGAGTTAACTTACACTGCTGGACAGTGTAGGTTAACCCTTTGTGCGGTATACACTTTATACAGCCATCTATAGATAGCTGTATACAGTGTATACAGAAGACGAAGTCCAGCTTACTTCCCTCGAGTCCCGGGCCGGGTTCGTGTAGCTCCGCCCCCTAGTGATGACGTCATTAGGGGGGCGGAGCTACAGAAGGGAACAAGGCTAGTTTATCTGAAGCTCTGTTCACATTGTACGTTTTGTATAATGTGAACAGACCCTTCTGGCAGTGTCCACCCAGATAGGGAGACTCCAGCTGTTGCTAAACTACAACTCCCAGCATGCCCAGACAGCCAAAGGCTGTCTGGGCATGCTGGGAGTTGTAGTTTTGCACCAATTGGTGGCTCCCTGTTTGGGTAGACATTGCATCATGGGTGCTCTCCCCAGCGGACAGCGCCAAAAATGTCATAACCAATTTTTTGTGTTTTTTTTTCTTCTCGTTTCAGATCCGTGTATGCAGAGGATTACTGCGGATTATTTTTTTCCCTTTAATAAAATGGTTAACGAGGGCTGTGGGGGAGTGTTTTTTTAAATAAAATAATTTTTCCAATGTGTTGTGTTTTTTTTTTATTTTTATTGAATTTTCAGGGTTAGTAGCGGAAGCTGTCTTATTGACGGAATCCATTACTAGGCCAGGGCTTAGTGCTAGCCCCAAAAACAGCTAGCGCTAACCCCCAATTATTACCCCGGTACCCACCGCCACAGGGGTGCCGGGAAGAGCCGGTACCAACAGGCCCGGAGCGTCAAAAATGGCGTTCCTGGACCTAGGCGGTAACAGGCTGGCGTTATTTAGGCTGGGGAGGGCCAGTAACAATGGTCCTCACCCACCCTGGTAACGTCAGGCTGTTGCTGTTTGGTTGGTATTGTGCTGAGAATGAAAATACGGGGAACCCTATGCGTTTTTTTTTTTTAATTTAAATAAAAAAATAAAACGCATAGGGTTCCCCGTATTTTCATTCTCAGCCAGATACCAACCAAACAGCAACAGCCTGACGTTACCAGGGTGGGCGAGGACCATTGTTACTGGCCCTCCCCAGCCTAAATAACGCCAGCCTGTTACCGCCTAGGCCCAGGAGCGCCATTTTGACGCTCCGGGCCTGTTGGTACCGGCTCTTCCCGGCACCCCTGTGGCGGTGGGTACCGGGGTAATAATTGGGGGTTAGCGCTAGCTGTTTTTGGGGCTAGCACTAAGCCCTGGCCTAGTAATGGATTCCGTCAATAAGACAGCGTCCAATACTAACCTTGAAAATTCAATAAAAAAAAAAAACACAACACATTGGAAAAATTATTTTATTTAAAAAAACACTCCCCCACAGCCCTCGTTAACCATTTTATTAAAGGAAAAAATAAATAATCCGCCGTAATCCATCGAATCCGCAGTAATCCTCTGCATACACGGATCTGAAACGAGAAGAAAAAAACACAAAAAATTGGTTATGACATTTTTGGCGCTGTCCGCTGGGGAGAGCACCCATGATGCAATGTCTACCCAAACAGGGAGCCACCAATTGGTGCAAAACTATAACTCCCAGCATGCCCAGACAGCCTTTGGCTGTCTGGGCATGCTGGGAGTTGTAGTTTAGCAACAGCTGGAGTCTCCCTGTCTGGGTAGACACTGCCAGAAGGGTCTGTTCACATTATACAAAACGTACAATGTGAACAGAGCTTCAGATTAATTAGCCTTGTTCCCTTCTGTAGCTCCGCCCCCCTAATGACGTCATCACTAGGGGGGCGGAGCTACACGAACCCCGCCCGGGACTCGAGGGAAGTAAGCTGGACTTCGTCTTCTGTATACACTGTATACAGCTATCTATAGATAGCTGTATATAGTGTATACCGCCCAAAGGGTTAACCTACACTGTCCAGCAGTGTAAGTTAACTCTTCCCTTGCTGGGCTTGCGCATAGCGCACAGCTCAGCAAGGGGTTAAGTGAGCCAGCAATGTGTATACTGTATACACATTGCAAGCTCACTGTAAGTTCTTGCTGGGCAGTAGATATACGATGTATACCTACGGCTCAGCGTCAGCTGTTCTCCTGGGTCTGTAGCCCTGAGAACAGCTGATCCCGACATTCACATCAGGAGGATCGCAGGGGGTGTCAGGAGGAGTGACATCCCTGGGATCTGTCCCTTACTGCAGGTACTAATACTCCCAACATGGAGCACACTCTGCTCCATGCTGGGAGCTGTAGTACCTGCATTAATAGACATATGGCAGCGAGTGTAACCGCTGCGATCTGTCTATTAATACAGGTACTACAGTTCCCAGCATGGAGCAGAGTGTGCTCCATGTTGGGAGTATTAGTACTTGTAGTAAAGGAAAGATCACTACAGGTATTACTCCTGACAGCCGCTGCGATCCTCCAGTATAATGTATGAATGCGGCGGCCGCTCTCCTATGGTCCCCTGCACGGCCGTATATATACACATATTCCTATTTCTCACAGAGAGCTGTGATTGGCTGGAACCATCTGGCCAATCACAGCTCTGCGGGAAATATGAATATGTGTATATATACGTGAGTGCAGGGGACCATAGAAGAGCAGCCGGCGCATCTATACATTATACAAGAGGATCGCAAGGGACCCCTGCAATCTGTCAATTAGTACAGGTAACTACTACTCCCATCATGGAAGAGTGTGTTCCATGCTGGGAGTAGTAGTACTACCTAATAAATGTTTTTAAAAAAAGTGAAAAACAAGCACACACTACATATTATCATTATTGTTGGCTACATTTTTAGTGCTTTACCCGCTCACATAAATTGATCCCTGTTTAAAAATGAATAAACATTTCATAATAAAAAAGATACATTTCATTAGATACAATTTTTTCCATCACCACTGTATCTTTTTTATTATGATTTTTTTATGATACCCTACGAAATTTTTATAAAAAAGGTATCTCCATAATTTTTTAGGATCGCTAAAGTCCAAAAAAAGAATAAAAAGATTTACCGAATGTACCCGAATACCGAATGTATCCGAAAAATCAAACTATCTATATCCTTTTTATTATATTTGTTATCAGAATGAATTCTTCACGTTCGTTTACAGATAACGAATGCATTCGTTATTTACAGCATTATGGACGGGAAATAACGAATGTATTCGTTACTTTACTATTCGTATTATCGTGGCTATTCGGGAATGTTCAAAATATGTTTTCGTGCATTCGGATCGGTCCGAATGCACGAAAACGGTAAAATTCGTTTATTTAGACATTCGTGCCGAACCGAATTGCACATGTCTAGTGTAGTCCATCTGGCTCTGGAGATTTGCTTACATTTACTTTACATAACTTACCTTGTACCATCTCTACATTAAGCCAGTTCAGTACATTACATGATGTGTTACCAGCACTGACCTGGCCAATGTCAGCTCCTTTTTCCATAGTGTATACAGAACTAAAGAACCCATTCAGTAGCTCCGCCTTCTCTTGATCGCCCGTGACAACCTCCCCATTATCATTATTAAGGGGTCCTACATGCCCTGTCCTTGTTTTTTTTTGTATTTATATATCTAAAAAAATATTTAGGATTAGTTTTGCTTTCTTTGGCCACCTGTCTCTCATTTTGAATTTTTCTGTTTTTATTACATTTTTACAGATTTTATTAAGCTCCTTGTACTGTTTAAATGTTATAGCTGACCCATCAGATTAGAATTTTTTGAAGGCTATTTTTTTGTTGTTTATTGCTCTTTTAACATAATTTGTCAGCCATGTAGGATTTAGTTTTAATCGTTTATATTTGTTCCCCTTTGGTATATATTTAGCTGTATAGTTATTTAGAGTTGATTTAAAGATGTCCCATTTTCCTTCTGTATCAGTATTTGAGAATACCTCCCCCCAGGCTATGTCCTGTAGTGCATCTCTCAGCCCAGGGAAATTTGCCTTTTTAAAGTTATATGTTTTTGCCTTCCCCATCTGTCTTTGTTTTCTACATTTTAAGTCAAAAGTAACTATATTGTGGTCGCTATTACCAAGGTTTTCCCGCACAGTTACATTACCAACCAGCTCTGTGTTGTTGGAAATGATCAGATCCAACAAGGCATCACTTCTTGTTGGGTCCTCCACAAACTGGCCCATAAAATTATCCTGCAATAAATTTAGGAATTTTCTCCCCTTTGTAGTTTTAGCCAGCCCCCGGCCCCAATCTATATCTGGATAGTTAAAATCTCCCATTATTACCACTGTACCTGCCCGAGCGGCCCTCTCTATTTGTTTATACAGCCGACCTTCTATCTCTTCAGTGATATTAGGGGGTCTGTAGATTACAGCAAATATTATTTTTTCAGTATTTCCCTCCTTTTGTAATTCTACCCACAGTGATTCCACATCCTCAGAATCATCACACACTATGGCATCGTTCACACTGGTTTTCATACCACTTCTTACATACAGACAGACTCCACCACCTTTTCTGTTCATTCTATCCTTGCGAAACAATGTAAATCCCTGCAGATTAACGGCCCAGTCATGCGAGGAGTCCAGCCATGTCTCAGTGACCCCAACTATATCAATATGTTCCTCCAGTATCAAGGCCTCAAGCTCCCCCATTTTATTTGCTAGGCTTCTGGCATTTGTGAACATACACTTTACATTTCCATTAAGTTTTACACATATAGTCTCACTAATGGGATTTTCATAGTTATTGGGGTTAATGTTATTATTTGAGTTATAAGGGCTAATTGTACTATTTAAGTTATTGGGGCTAATGGGATTTTTTGAGTTATTGGGTCTAACGTTATTATTTAAGTTATTGGGGCTAATGGGATTTTTTGCGTTATTGGGTCTAACGTTGTTATTTAAGTTATTGGGGCTAACAGTATTTTTTGAGTTAATGGGGCTTATTGTAGTTATTGAGTTATTGGGGCTAATGGAATTTTTTGAATTATTGGTATTACAATTTTTCGGGCTACATTTATTTTTACGGCTGGTTTGTAACCCATGGATCTCCTTATCCACTGCTCTTAACCTCCCCCCACAGGACTCCACCCACCATTATGTCTTGACCCCTCTCTAACCTATCCATCCCACTGTCTGCTTTCTTTGCTTTATTATCCTCCCCCCACTCACCTAGTTTAAATACTCAGCCACCCCTTCCAGGATTCTCTTCCCCAGCACAGCGGACCCCCTTCCATTCAGGTGCAAATTATCCGTAGAATAGAGTTTGTACCCCAATGAAAAGTCAGCCCAGTGCTCTAAAAACCCAAACCCTTCCCCCTCACACCACGACTTAAGCCATGCATTTAACTTCCTAAGCTCCCGCTGTCTTTCCTGCGATGCGCATGGCACAGGAAGTATTCCAGAGAACACAACCTTAGAGGTCCTTCCCTTCAGCTTGGCACCTAGTTCCTAGTAATTATTCTTCAAGGACCTCCACCTACCATGTATTCTGTTGTTGGTTCCCACATGGACCACTACAGCTGGGTCATCCCCAGCCCCCCCTAGTAATTTGTCCACCCTTTCCACCACATGCTGAACCCTGGCACCAGGGAGACAGCAAACCATTCGGTTGAGGTGGTCTTGGCGACAAATTATTCTATCCGTCTTCCTGATTATAGAATCCCCTACCACAACTAACTGTTGTGGCCTACCTGCGTTACCATCCCCCACACTACTAGTTGAGCTGTTCCCCCGGCTGTTAGGGAGACCAGTATCCACTAGGGTTGCCATCTCTGATACTGAGGCCCTCGCATCATCGCCCACCTTGTCAATTTTACTTGGGAGATAAGAAGCAGAAGTGACCTTTCTTTTCCTTGCCCCCTTTCCAGCCCCCCTAACTACATTAACCCAGCTCCCTACTTGGGCCTCCTGGCTAGTTTCTCCAACCTCCATTTCTACCCCACTAACTGCTTGCTCTGTAAGATTGTCAATCGCCCTCAATGTTGCATTTTGCTCCTCTAGATCTCTAATACGAGCTTCCAGGTGGGCAACATGCTCACATTTGTCACAGTGGTATTCATCCTGAAGCTGCTGCTCCAGAGATTTATACATGTGGCACAATGTGCACTGAAGAAAACCTCCAATCCTGCTGTCCATATCCTTGGTGACAAACAGCTGTTATTAACTATTAAGAAAAACTACTTTTATCAAGGGAGGTTGCCGGGTTTATGCCCTGCTGTCTGAGTGGCTAGCTACTGATTGACCACATGTGCATCTCTCTATATTACCAGGCATCAGACACTGGGAAGATGCCTGTGAAACTGGTCATTACCTGAGTAGCTAGCATTTCCTTATTCCCTTGTATACCAGGCAACTTGACTTCTGGCTTCCTATCTGACTTCTCTTTTGTTATAGCGATTTGGCACCTCTTCCCACTCCTGGCTTGACTCGGTTTGTCTGACATCGACTTTATGTGTGTATGTTTAGTTTGTCTTTGTTAGTTGCTTGTTTCCCTGTTGCTCCTGACAACTGACAGGATTGTATTTTATTGTGTTGACATTTGACTCCCCTCACTTATTTAGGAAGGGATTGTCGACCAGTTGCCGGCCTATCATTTAGGATAGGCGGACAAGTAGGTAGGGACAGGGGCGCGGGTAAGCTTAGCGAGCACTCCTTCCCAGCCCATACGTGACATTTTCACAGGCCCAAACTACTACCTGCATCTGCTATGATGGAAGCAATGACTGCTTTAGTAGAGCAAATGCAGGGATTAACCCAGTTAGTGCATTCTCTTGCTGAGAGGGTTCAGGCTCAGGAGACAGCTAATGCTCAGTCAGTGGTCTGTCCTCCAGCTGTTTCAAGTGACCCTAAAATTAATCTTCCTGACCGTTTTTCAGGTGACCAAAATAAATTTGTTTTCTTCAGAGAGAGTTGTAAGCTACATTTTCGCATGAGACCACAGTCTACTAGCACAGAGGATCAGAGAGTAGGACTTATATTGTCTTTGTTGCAAGGAGACCCTCAAGAGTGGGCTTTCTCCTTACCTTCCTCAGCTCCTGAATTAAGTTCAGTGGAGGCTTTCTTTTCTGCTTTGGGCCTTCTTTATGATGAGCCAGACCGTGCAGCCTTTGCAGAATCGCAGCTAGTCAATCTTAAGCAGGGAAAGAGAACAGCAGAGGAGTACTGTGCGAATTTTCGGAAGTGGTGCACGGCTGCACGGTTGGAATGATCCAGCCCTTAGGTGTCAGTTCAGACTAGGATTATTTGATTCTATTACGGATGCTTTTGTAAGTTATCCATCACTTGACTCATTAGAACAAGCCATGACATTAGCTATACGACTTGACATACGTACGAAAGAAAGAAACCGAGAGCGGACTTTTTATTCTGTTCCTCACTCTCCTTCCTCCATGTTTCCATCTTTTCCTGTCCCTCATGTCTCTGCCGAGGAACCTATGCAGATAGGGAAATTTTCCCCTCAGCAGAGAAAATCCATTCGGAAGAAAAGCACATGTTTCTTTTGTGGAGACGAAGGACATCGGTTCCAGAATTGCATCAAACACCAGCGCCTAAATGACAATCAGGGAGGTCATTTAGGCGCACAGGTACCTCCGAATTTATCTTCAAAAATGTTGTTACCAGTGCAAATATGTTTTCAAAAGAGAAAAATATTTGGTAAAGCTTTTGTTGATTCTGGTTCTGCTGCTAATTTTGTGGATCTAAAATTTATTAAGTCTTTAAATTTACCTTTGAGACGGTTGGAGGACCCAATTCCCTTTTCTGGAGTGGATTATGCACCCTTGTCAGGGGGTTGTGTCAGTTTTTCTACTCCCGAAGTGGGATTATTGGTCGGTTCTATGCATTTTGAAAAAATCACCTTTTTTGTTCTTAAAAATTTGTCTGTAGATGTGATTCTGGGTTTACCCTAGTTAAGAAATCATAACCCTGTTTTTGATTGGACCTCAGGGGAACTTATCAAGTGGGGATCTGAGTGTTCTAACAAATGCATTACCGACTCTCTTGCTACTCTCGGTGTGGGTAAAAGTATTCAACCCAAATTTATTTCAGATTTTTGAGACGTTTTTTCTGAGGAGGCCTCCTCTGCTTTGCCTCCACACCAAGATTATGTCTGTGCTATTGAACTTTTACCTGATGCCTTGTTTCGAAGTTTTAGCGCTTCTTAGCTTATAGACTCTAATCCTGAGACTATTCTTCCAGAAGATTTGGTTATCTCTGCAGTATCTGCCGATTTAACATCGGAAATTTTGAGTAATCAAGGTTTGGTTCCTCCAGAGATTCCTAGAGGCAAAATCATTGTACCTAACCAGTTTCGCCTCCGTATAATCGAGGAATCTCATTGTTAGCCATTAGCAGGTCATCCTGGTATCCATGGTACAAGGAGATTGCTTCAAAAGAGATTTTGGTGGTCAACCCTGAACAGGGATGTGAAAGCTTTTGTTGCTTCTTGTGATGTGTGTGCCCGAGCTAAGACTCCTCGGATTCGTCCTGCAGGGGAGCTGTGTCCATTATATATTCCTAAGAGACCATGTACGTATACTGATAGGGATAACCCTGAGGTCAACACCACTATGAGTAAACTGTGCACAGTTTGGGCTCAGGTTCAGAAGAACCTGGAAAACGTCCAAGTACTACAAAAGAAATCGGCCGACAAGAGACGTACTTGGGGCATAACATTTAAAGTTGGTGATAAAGTGTGGTTATCTATGAAAAATCTTCGTCTCAAGGTTCCGTCTAAGAAACTGGCATCTAGGTTCATTGGACCTTATGAGGTAATTGAAGTTATTAATCCTGTGAATTACAGATTAAAATTACCATCTTCTTTTAAGATTCATAATGTGTTCCATTGCTCCTTGTTAAAACGTTCTGTTCCTACTCAGTCTCCAGTCCCGAGTCTGCCTCCTCCGGTTGAGGTTGACGGAGAGAGCTTGAGTATGAGGTCGCTAGAATACTGGATAGCAGAAGGGTACAGAATTCAGTCCAGTACTTAGTTCATTGGAAAGGTTAGTTCATTGGAGGAGAGATCGTGGGTTCCGGCCTCTTTTGTCCATGCGGCCACTTTAATTAAGATATTCCACGATTCTCACCCAGACAAACCTAGACCCAGTTTTAAGGGTCCGGTGGCCCCTCTTAAAAGGGGGGGTACTGTCAGCACCAGCAGGGTTAACAGGTGCTGACAAGGTGTTGTTGCAAGGTTGCCAGGTTACACCCTGCTGTCTGAGTGGCTAGCTACTGATTGACCACATGTGCATCTCCCTATATTACCAGGCATCAGACACTGGGAAGATGCCTGTGAAACTGGTCATTACCTGAGTAGCTAGCATTTCCTTATTCCCTTGTATACCCGGCAACTTGACTTCTGGCTTCCTATCTGACTTCTCTTTTGTTATAGTGATTTGGCACCTCTTACCACTCCTGGCTTGACTCGGTTTGTCTGACATTCCCTGCCCATACGTGACAGTATGACTAATAAACCCTATCTAACAAGTAGTCACATGGTGGCACAATGACAGAGCCTAAAGGTGGCAGCAGCACGAGGAGACCATAATCTGGCAGAATGACACAGCCTGGAATTGGAATTTAAGGTAATGTCCCAGGCCCAGCAGCATCACAAAACCATATATTTGCTGAATGACATAGCCTGGAGCAGGCAGCAGCATTAGCTGACACTAGGGCTCCACAATCCCTAAGATTAAAAGATGAATTTTAAAATTGAAATTGAAGAATTATAATAGCTAGTGCTACCATAAAATATTTGTAGGTAATGTCCCAGGCATCAGTAAACCATACATTGGCTGAATAACACAGCCTGGAGGTTGCTGAAGCATGAGGAGACCATACAGTGTCTGAATGGCACAGCCTGGAGGTGGCTGAAGCATGAGGAGACCATATTGTGTCTGAATGGCACAGCCTGGAGGTGGCAGAAGCATGAGGAGACCATTGAAATTTAAGATTTTGACATTTGAATTTGAAATTTTGGATTTTGAAATTGAAATTTTAACTAATACTGCTAAGTTTTAGTGTCCCGGGCCCCGGTGTGTGGGTACAAAGGTCAGTCTCTCCACATTTTTCGTGGACAGACAAGTCCTCTTTGGGGTGAGAATGGCCCTCGCCACACTAAACACCCGCTCTGATGGCACATTACTGGCCGGACAAGACAGCTTTTCAAGGGCAAACTCTGCTAGTTGCGACCCCAAATCAAGTTTGGCTGCCCAGAAGTCCAGCAGATCTTCAAGATGTGTTGGCATGGGCATGTTAAGGTATGCCACCACCTGCTGGTTCAGGTCCTGCTTCAGGTCTACCTGCTTCTGATTAGTTGCTTCACTATGCGGGTGAAGAAAGGTAATCATCAGCGACTATAGACTCAGACTGCTGCTGATGGAGCTGGTACTGCTCCTGCCACCCCTCCCCAGCAGCCATAGCAATGGAAGGGGAGCGCATAGGGCCCCCTACTCAGACCTGCAAGAGAATGGAGGATGGCGCCTATAGGCAGTGGCCAACTGACTACATAGGATGCCTCTGTAGTAGGTCAATTTGTCCTCCCTCTTAGAGGCGTTAGTGAGGATCCAATAAGGTGGAGAGACAGAAATCATCCCGCTGCCGAATGGTGACAATTCTGCTGTCACTACGCAAGCAAGTGAGCATGCATCGTGCCATTTTTGCAAGTGAATCGGAGGGTCTCCATCTCCACTGCATACTGCCACGGTGTGTCTGGGTCCTCTGTCTCGTCTTCCTCATAACCCTCTAGCTCCTCTGGCTCCTCCTGCTCCTCCTCTCCTGACAGATTACTATAAAAACCACCCATTTGGCTTAACCTAAACTGTGCTGCACTGTGCCACTCCCCTTCCTCCTCCTCCTCCAGTTCAGCCCCCACAGAGCTCATGTAGCTGTGAGATGTAGGCGCCACTTCTCCGGTGCCCTGACCAGCCATCATTTCTAACGTGTTGTTATAGATGAAGCAGTGGAATTACGTAGTTCATCCCATAATCCTGGCAACTTACTAATAATGTGGCTTCCTCAAAGGGCCTGAGCAAACGGCTGGTTTTACGTATGAGCTGCCACTTGTTCTCATTGAAGTTACATGGGGGAGTAACCCTATCCGCTGGGATCATCAAGAAATCAGTGATGGCTTTTCTCTGTTCATACAGTCGGTCCAACAAATGGAGGGTGGAATTCCAATGTGTGGTAACGACATAAATCAGACTATGTTGGGGGATACCATTCTGACACTGCAGTTAATGAAGGGTGTGCTTTGCGGAGTACGAGTGGCTGAAGTGCATTTAAAGTTTCCTTCCCATTGTTAGGATGTTTTGCAAATGGAGGGAACACTTCAGGAACCGCTTCACAACCATATTGAACGCGTGTCCCATGCAGGGCGCATGGCTCAGCCTTCCCAGTCGCAGCACATGCAAAATGTTCTTCCTGTTGTCAGTCACTATGGTTCCCATTTCCAGTTTTCATGGAGTAAGCAATGCTCCGATTTCTTTGTGAATGAGTTTTAGCAGTTCCTTCTCTGTGTGACTTTGTTCACCAAAGCAAACCATGTGAAGAACAGCGTGACACTGCCTTGACCTGCACGCATGGTATGCTAAAGGGCCACTGAGACTTGTCTGGGCAGTGGAGGCTGAGGATAAGGAGGCGGAGTCGCACACTGTCACAGGACCAATGGAGGAGGAAGCGTCGTGACCTGTCCAAGTTGGTGTTGTACAGGAAAAAACAAAAAAATCCCTTTCTAGGCGCTGCTTCTCCCAATGGATTTACACAGAAGTTGTCAGGTAAAATGTGTTCTTTATTTGCCAATGACGTGTTTCAGGTATAAACCCTTTCTCAGATTAGCGTAACGTTGCACACAAATAGGTAGGTATATATACAATAAAAAAACGCCAAAGATTTGGCAGGTGGGGCTAAAAAGTGGAGGGATTACAAGTTTAGGTGAGTCATGTGATGGAGAACAGGTACGAGAATAAAACTAATTCAAAGCTAAAAATTCATGGAATGTGGGGTCTATTAAAATTAAAATAGTAGAGTGATGAGAGTATTAACTTCAAAATTACATATTGAACAGTATTGGAATAAACAGCCAAAAATCAGTCCTTGCCAGTGGTATTGAAGGTGAGGCTTGTACCGCACATAAAGGATGGGTGTTGCGAAGAGACAAGATGTTGATCCTTGTAAACGGAGTTTGAGGAGGAGGCTTGCGCCGCACATAGATGATAATGCGGAGGAAATCAAGATACTCTGTGAAGTTGTAAAGGAGGCTTGCAGGGCACGTGATGAATGAGGTACTTGTTCTCCGAATATTAGATTTGTAGAACCCGGCTTTCCCGGTTGCAGAAAAAAATATTGTGACAAAATACATAAAATAAATAACGGAATCAAATAATGCAAAATAACACCTTAGAAAGTATGGTAATCGGAATGCTCAGAATAAGATATTCTTTGCACGTTAAGTAGCATTAAGTATCGGATCTAGCCAAAATAATAGCAGCAGCCATTATAAAGTGCAGAATACAGAGAATGGAGATTAAGGTGTGGGATAAAGTACCAAAACATATACCAAGGAAATGGTTTAGGTGTCCATAAAAGATTGCGGAATAGAAAATGATTTTACTTACGATGTATATGTGCACCGATATCAACACTGAATAATGCTATAAGAGAGCAGTTTATCTAAATACTCTAAAAAACAGCTGGAGGACACAATAGATTAGATGACATGAATAAGATAAATAAATAATGGGGCGAAGGACCTATGAAATTGTAATGCCGAGTGCTCCAGGTCCCGCTCCTCCTCCACAGCGCTCGCTGCGTTCTTCTCCTCCTTGCAGCGCCCCGATCAGATTCGCTGACCGGGAGCGCTGCTCTGTGTATCTCGGCAGGGATGCGATCCCCGCGGCAGGACGTGCCTGCCCACGGGTCGCATCCCATGTCTCTCACCTGCTCCGTCCTTCTGCTCAGTCCCGGCGCGCGCAGCCCCGCTCTCTAGGGAGCGCAAGCGCCGGGTCTCTCAGATTTAAAGGACCAGTGCACCATTAATTGGTGCCTGGCCCAATTAGTTCCAAGCACTCCCTACACTATAAAAACCCACTTCCCCTTCCTGTCCCTGCCGGATCTTGTTGCCTTGTGCCAGATAAAGCGTTCCTATGTGTCCATTGCCTATGTATTCTGACCGTTGCCATTGGCTATGAACCGTTGCCGCCTGCTATGACCTTCTGCTACGTCCGACCTTGCTCTTGCCTTGTCCCTGTGTACTGCGCCTGTCTCAGCTGTCAGTGAGATTGAGTCGCTATCGGGTGGAACGACCTGGGGATTACCTGCCGCTTCAAATCCATCCCGCTTTGCGGCGGGCTCTGGTGAAAACCAGTAACCCCTTAGATTCTGTTCCCCTGGTACGGCCCACGCCATCACCTCACTGACACAGAGGATCCACTACCTGTGTCATGGATACCAGTCCGGATCCTGACAGAAATGATAAATTATAAGGGCAAATGTTAGATTGTATGGCATATAAGAAGAAATAGAAATATGTAAAATATATATATAAATGTATATAAATATATGTACATGAATGTGTATAAATAGTTATATAAAAATAATTATGATATCAATAATAAAAATGAATAATAATTACGATTAGTACAGTTGGGATGATATAGTAAAATATAAAAAAGTAAAAATAGATATGAAGTGGCTAAAATGGATATAGCTGTATTATATGTGAATTGTAAGAATATATATATATATATATATAAAATAATATTTTACTAAATAGGTGGCACATACTACATACTCGTTGAGACCCAATGGGGTTAAACAACATAATTTAAATATCCAATAATTTTCTCTTTGTTTAAGTTTCTCAAATCTGTTTAAACCTTGTGGGATCAATTCGATGAGGGTAACGGAGAAATTTTTAAAACAGCTGTTGTGCTGTGTGGTGGCATGCCGAGAAATACTTTGTAGGGAAAATTTATTAATAATGTTAATTCTATGTTTATTGACGCGGCTTGCTAAGCATTGGGAAGTGAGGCCAATAAATTGAAGGCCACAAGTACATTCAGTTAAATAAACAACAAAGGATGATCCACAATTTAAAACGGTGTCTATTTTATATTCTTACTTTGTAACTTTGGAGGAGAAAGTAGTTATATATTCATACAGCATTTGAATCTCTGTTGCCCGCATTTGTAAGCACCTTTTAGAACTTCTTTGCAGAAGATTGTAGTGGGGTTGGCTGAATTCTTAGAATTTTATGAATTCCTAAAATGGCTAGGAGCCAGAATATTTTTCAAGGAACGATCTCTTTTGATGGTCATACGGGGTCTATCTGTAAGTAAGGGGAGTAAATAGGTATCTTGTAAAAGGATGTGCCACTGTTTATCCAATATTTGTTTAATTTTAGCGTGATTGCTGGAATAGGCACTAATAAGATTACATTGCCAGTCTGTTTTAGTTTCTTGGTGTTTTCTGGGGGCAAGACATTCATCCTGTGTTAGGAGACTTGCCCGATTATAAGATGTTTCAATTAATGATTAAGGATATTTTTTGGCTTTGAATCTCTCAGCTATAATTGTACTCTGTTTTTTGTAATCATCAAGGGTAATACAGTTACGTCAAATCCTTTTAAATTGGCCGTATGGCACATTAGTTAGCTTTTTTTTTATAATAGTTGCTTTTGAAGTGCAAATATGTATTACTACCCACTTTATTAAAGAAGGACTTTGTAGTGATTGTATTATCTGGAGTGTGTGTGACCACTACATCCAGTAACTCTGCGTTATTATGGAAAACAGATTGAGTAAAGGAGAGGCCCCAATTATTGTTGTTAATGTGAGTATGAAAAGTGTCTAATAGTGCGGTGAATCCTTTCCACACAATAAAAATATCATCTGTATATCGCATAAAAAATAGACAGTTTTTAAAAAGTGGGTGTTTAAAAATAACAGTTTCTTAAAACAGTCCTACAAAAAGGTTAGCAAAACTTGGGGCAAATTGCGTCCCCATCGCTGTGCCCCAATGCTGTTCATAGATGACCTGATTAAATTCAAAGTAATTGTGCTTTAAGATAAATGTGAATTCAGCCAATCCCACTACAATCTTCTCCAAAGAAGTTCTAAAAGGTCCTTACAAATGCGGGCAACAGAGAGGCAAATGTTGTATGAATATTACTCATAGAAAAGCCACTTTTTGCTCCAACGTTACAAAGCAAGAATATAAAATAGACACCTTTTTAAATTGTGGATCATCCTTTGTTGTTTATTTAACTGAATGTATTGTGGCCTTCAATATATTGGCCACACTTCCCAATGTTTACAAAGCCGCGTCAATAAACATAGAAGTAACATTATTAATACATTTTCCTTACAAAGTATTTCTCGGCATGCCACCACACAGTACAACAGCTGTTTTAAAGATTTCTCCGTTACCCCCATCAAATGGATCCCAGAAGGTTTCAACAGATTCGAGAAACTTAAACAAAGAGAAAATTATTGGATATTTAAATTACGTTGTTTAACCCCATTGGGTCTCAACAAGTATATGGAATGTGCCACCTAACTAATAAAATATCACTTTTTTATATATAGTCTTACAATTCACATATAATACAGCTATATCCATTTTAGCCACTTAATCTATTTTTACTTTTTTTTTTTATATTTTACTATATCATCCCCACTGTACTAATCATAATTATTATTAATTGTTATTATTGATATTGTCATAATTATTTTTATACAACTTTTTATACACATTTACTTATATATATTTATATACATTTAAATATATTTTATATATTTCTATTTCTTCTTATATGCCATACAATCTAACATTTTCCCCTATAAGTTATCATTTCACAGCTCCTTTGCCACATTATTTCTTTATCTTACTCATGTCATCTAATTTATTGTGTCCTCCAGCTGTTTTTTAGTCTATTAAGATAAACTGCTTCTTATAGCATTATTCAGTGCTGATATCGGTGCACATAAACATCGTAAGTAAAATAATTTTCTATTCTGCTATCTTTAATGGACACCTAATCCTTTTTCTTGTTATATGTTTTGGTACTTTATCCCACACCTTAATCTCCATTCTGCATATTCTGTACCTTATGATGACTGATGCTATTTTTTCTGCTCGATCCGATACTTAATACTATTTAACGTGCAAAGAATATCTTATTCTGAGCATTCCGATTACCATACTTTCTAAGGCGTTATTTTGTATTATTTGATTCTGTTATTTATTTTATGTATTTTCTCACAATAGTTTCTACAAATCTATTATTTGGAGAACAAGTACCTCATTCATCACGTGCCCTGCCAGCCTCGTTTACAACTTCACGGAGTATCTTGATGTCCTTCGTATTATCATCTATATGCGGCGCAAGCCTCATCCTCAAACTCTGTTTACAAGGATCAACATCTTGTCTCTTCTCAACACCCAGCCTTTATGTGCAGTACAAGCCTCACCTTCAATACCGCTGGCAAGGACTGATTTTCGGCTGTTTATTCCAAAACTGTTCAATATGTAATTTTGAAGTTAATACTCTCATCACTCTATTATTTTAATTTTCATAGACCCCACATTCCATGCATTTTTAGCTTTGAATTAGTTTTATTCTCGTACCTGTTCTCCATCACCTGTTCTCAATCGAAGAAGGCAGATGGGTTGTTGTTCGAGACATATCCTGCTTCCACTTGTCCCTAGTCTGCTGCGACCTCTGCCTGATGAATTTAGGCCTCTGCCACTTCTCTGTGCACATCCTGGCTCTACATCCTGGCTCTTCTCTGCCTGACATACTTTGTGCGTATATCAGGGGAGTACAATACGCTTCACTACGCTTAAAACAGTATTTGTTTAGAACAGCAGCAGGTGTGTACTTTTGGCTTTCCTTTCACAGTATCTAGGCTCTTGACAGATTAACAGATACAAAATAGTACACTACTTAGATGTAGGTATGTGGTTTGCACTTATGAGGGCAGATAAATGCTCTATAGTACACTTAAAAAAGCACTGGGGTAAAACACCAGCAGGTGATTACTTTTGCCTGGACTTTCACAGTATCTAGGCCCTTGAAAGGTTAGCAGGTACAAAATAGTACACTACTTAGATTCAGGTATGTGGTATAAACTTATAAGGGAAGAAAAATGTGCTACAGTACACTTAAAAAAGTATCTGAGTACAACACCAGCTGGGTTGCTGTTCGAGATATGACCGCTAGCTGATACCAGGAGCTCAGGCCTCCTGCTGCCACTTGCCCCTACCCTGCTGCGACCTCTGCCTGATGAATTTAGGCCTCTGCCACTCCTCTGTGCACGTCCTGGCACTCTGCGGGACATACTTAGTGTGTATATGAGGGGAGTACAATACGCTTCACTACGCTTAAAACAGTAGTTGTCTAGAACAGCAGCAGGTGTGTACATTTGCCTGGACTGTCATAAAATATAGGCCCTTGACAGATTAACAGGTACAAAATAGTACACTACTTAGATGTACGAATGTGGTATGCACTTAGGAGGGAAGAAAAATGCGCTTCAGTATGCTTAAAAAATTTATTTTTGCACAACACCAGCAGTACACAACAGTGCTGCAGCACACAGTCGCTGTTGAGTAAAACAAAAGCCAGTGATTACTTTTGGCTGTCCTTTCACAGTATGTAGGCCCTTGATAGATTAACAGGTACAAAATAGTACACTATTTAGATGTAGGTATGTGGTATGCACTTATGAGGGCAGAAAAATGCCCTACTGTACACTTCTAAAATGATTTGAGTAAAACACCAGCCGGTGATTACTTTTGGCGGTCCTTTCACAGTATGTAGGCCCTTGACAGATTAACAGGTACAAAATAGTACACTACTTAGATGTAGGTATGTGGTTTGCACTTATGAGGGCAGATAAATGCTCTATAGTACGCTTAAAAAAGCACTGGGGTAAAACACCAGCCGGTGATTAATTTTGCCTGGACTTTCACAGTATCTAGGCCCTTGAAAGGTTAGCAGGTACAAAATAGTGCACTACTTAGATGTAGGTATATGGTATAAACTTATGAGGGAAGAAAAATGTGCTACAGTACACTTAAAAAAGTATCTGAGTACACCAGCTGGGTTGCTGGTCGAGATATGACCGCTAGCTGATACCAGGAGCTCAGGCCTCTCACAGTGACTCCTGCTGCCACTCGCCCCTACCCTGCTGCGACCTCTGCCTGATGAATTTAGGCCTCTGCCACTCCTCTGTGCACGTCCTGGCACTCTACGGGACATACTTAGTGTGTATATGAGGAGAGTACAATACGCTTCACTACGCTTAAAACAGTATTTGTCTAGGACAGCAGCAGGTGTGTACATTTGCCTGGACTTTCATAGAATATAGGCCCTTGACAGATTAACAGGTACAAAATAGTACACTACTTAGATGTACGTATGTGGTATGCACTTAGGAGGGCAGAAAAATGCGCTTTAGTATGCTTAAAAAATGTATTTTTGCACAACACCAGCAGTACACAACAGTGCTGCAGCACACAGTCGCTGTTGAGTAAAACAAAAGCCAGTGATTACTTTTGGCTGTCCTTTCACAGTGTGTAGGCCCTTGACGGATTAACAGGTACAAAATAGTACACTACTTAGATGTAGGTATGTTGTATGCACTTATGAGGGCAGAAAAATGCCCTACTGTACACTTCTAAAATGATTTGAGTAAAAAAACAGCCAGTGATTACTTTTGGCGGTCCTTTCACAGTATGTAGGCCCTTGACAGATTAACAGGTACAAAATAGTACACTACTTAGATGTAGGTATGTGGTATGCACTTATGAGGGTAGAAAAATGCGCTACTGTACGCTTCAAAAAAGATTTGACTAAAACACCAGCCGGTGATTACTTTTGGCTGTCCTTTCACAGTATGTATGCAATTGACAGGTTAACAGGTACAAAATAGTACAAAACTTAGATGTAGGTATGTGGTATGCACTTATTAGGGCAGAAAAATGTGCTACTGTACATTTCAAAAATTATTTGAGTAAAACACCAGCCGGTGATTACTTTTGGCTATTCCTTCACAGTATGTAGGCCCTTGACAGATTAACAGGTACAAAATACTACACAACTTAGATGTAGGTATGTGGTATGCACTTATGAGGGCAGAAAAATGCACTACAGTATGCTTAAAAATACATATTTTTGCACACCAGTAGTACACAGTTGCTGTGTACTAAACCCAAAATTTCACTCTCTCACATACTATTAGGAATGGACTGCTGGGTATTATACCATCTACAGACCAGTATAACCAGCAGATTTGTTGTAGAACAAAGACACAGAATTGCACTGAAAAATTATTCCTGTCTCCTCTGCTAAGGTTTATGAAGTTGAGGCAGCTTGTTGAAATGTATGAGTCCATGAGGTGACTGAGAGGTTAATGGCTGCAGTAAAAATCCTTTTCAGTGAGAAAAAAAAGCATTGCTCTCTGTCCACCAGAACGCTGATGTGACTAGGAGGTAACACAGGCTGTCTGTCCTATCTCTCTGCAGTGTAATGAATAAAGTGATGAGCCGCAATATGGCTGCCGATTATATAGGGCTTTGACATCACAGGGGTGACTGGCTGCTGATAGGCTGCATCCTGCATGTGATTCAGGGTCATTCCGTCTATCTTCCTTCCCGCCTTGCCTTCCCAGCTTTCCTTGTCCCATGTACTGACATGTAGATCCACCATTTTAGATGCCCTGGAGCTTGGACGGCACTAAATGGAGTTTAATTAAGCGATTTGCGCAATAGAATCGCGGCAAAATTTGCATTAATTGAGAATTACATTTTTCATGAAATTCGTAACTAATTTGGGTTCGTTGGCTTCGATTCGCTCACTTCTTATAATAAGTGTAATATATACGCACACAGCTGTTGTACTTTTTTTGCCAGAAATACCTACAGATCTACTTTTAACGCCTAATTCAGGTGTAACCGTACTGGGGCGTATATTCATGTTATATATATGCACTTAGCTGTTGTATGTTTTTTCCTATTAAACTCATGGGGGGCCATTTTGTGTTAAAGGCCAGAAATATTTAAACACCAGCTTTTAACGCCTAGTTCAGGTGTAACCGTATTGGGGCGTATTTTCCCATAATAAGTGTAATATACATGCACACAGCGCTGTTATGTTTTTTCCTGTTAAACTCATAGGGGCCAGTTACTGTTAAAGGCCAGGAATACCTACACACCTAATACCTATACTGCTTTTAATACCTAATTCTGGTGTAACCATATTGGGGCGTATTTATGTAGATGTGTCGACAGAAGGTGAAGCGCGGCCAAGGTCCCAATGTTGGCTCCATGGCCCTGCATCAACATATGCAGAGTCACCATCAAGCGGCCTTTGAGAACCGTGGCTCCGTTGCGGTGGTCCAGCCTGCTGCATCACCCAGTGGCAACTTGGCCAGGTCACGCCGCCTTCGTCTCCATGCTCTCTTGCCGTTGGTCCTGCGACAATGTCCGACTCCGCCTCCTCATCCTCCACCATGTCCTCAGCCTCCACTGCACAGACAAGTCTCAGTGACCCCCCCCCCCCCCCAGCATACCATGTGTGCAGGGCACGGCGGTGTCACGCTGTTCTTCACCTGATTTGCCTTGGCGAACAATGTCACACAGGGGAGGAACTGCTTAAAGTGATTCATCAAGAAATCAAATCATGTCTTCTCCACGATAACTGGGAATGAGAACCATGGTGACTGACGACGGGAAGAACATCTTGTCTGCACTGCATCAAGGAGGGCTGAGCCATGCGCCCTACATGGCACACGTGTTCAATCTGGTTGCCAAGCATTTACTAAAGTCTTCCACCCAATTGCAAAACATCCTAACAATGGGAAGGAAAATTTGCATGCACCTCAGCCATTCGTACACCGCAAAACACACCCTCCTTACATTGCAGCATCAGAACGGCATCCCCCAACATAGTCTGATATGTGACATTTCCACCCGTTGGAATTACACACTCCATATGTTGGACCGATCTAAAGGAACAGAGAAAGGCCATCAACGTTTCATGATGATCCAAGCGGATAAGAGTACTCCCCTATGTAACTTCAATGTCAACCAGTGGCAGCTCATACATGACACCTGCAGTTTGCTCAGGCCCTTTGAGGAAGCCAAATTATTAGTCAGTCGCCAGGATTACGGGATGAACGACGTCATTCCACTGCTTCATTTCCTACAACAGATAGTGGAAACGATGGCTGGTCAGGGCACTGGAGACGTGGCGCCTACATTTCATGGCCACATGAGCCCTGTGGGGGCTGAACTGGAAGAGGAGGAGGAGGAGGACAGTGGAGAACCTGCAATGGGTAACGAAATGGGTGGTTTTTATAGTCATCTGACAGGAGAGGAGAAGCAGGTGCAGCCAGAGGAGCTAAAGGGTTATGAGGAAGGCGAGACAGAGGACCCAGACACACCATGGCAGTATGCAGTGGAGATGGAGGCAGGGAGTCCCTCCGAGTCACTTGTACAAATGTCCCCATGCATGCTCACTTATTTGCGTAGTGACTGCCAAATTGTCACACCATTCGACATCGGGATTACTTCCGGCTCTCCACCTTGTTGGACCCTCGCTACCGGCACAAAATGGGGGCCTTTTTTACTCCCACTGAGAGGGAGGACAAAGTGACCTACTACAGAGACATCCTACGTCGTCAGTTCACCGATGCCTATCTGCGCCATCGTCCATCCTCTGGCAGGTCTGACTTGGGGGGGCCCTCTGCGCTCACATTCCACTGCCATGGCTGCTGGGGAGGGGTGGGGTGGCAGGAGCAGTACCAGCTTCATCAGCAGCAACCTGAGCCTACAGTCGCTGATGAGTAGCTTTCTTCACCCGCATAGTAAAGCAACTCATCAGCAGCCGGTAGACCTTGAGCAGGACCTGAACCAGCAGGTGGTGGCATACCTTGACATGACCCTGCCAACCCACATTGAAGATTCACTGGACTTCTGAGAGGAAAAAGAAAAAAGACAGGTGCGCTCCTAGTGCAGTATTATTAACTTAAAATTGGCCCCAGGCTTACCAGAAAGGGTTGTGCTAAGAGCACAACACCTCTGCAGGCATGTAGACTCGCTTAGTTGAAGAGGTCAGCTGCCCCAGAGTCCCTTTTGGGTGACAGATGTCGGACCCAAAAATAGTAGTGGAGATTCAAAGTACTGCGTACCAGCAATAAACTCGGGACTTCATCCAGGCGCCTCCCCTCAGATGTAGAGATCACGGAACAACCGGTTGGTTATAACGTGGTTCATTTATTGGGTGCAACATAAAAAGTTTCGAGTCCTTGGATGAACTCTTCATCAGGCATAATACAAACAGTCACAATGTGATTTTAAAAAGACCGGGAGGATAATACTACCGGGTCAAAGGTCACTTTACATTGTACATTAGAGGAATTCATAATTATATAAATATACATATACACCAAACAAAAACATACAACCTATATGCAGGTACTTTGTAAAACATTTATGAGGGTTAATAAAAATTATAAAATAATAAAATTGCAAGAACCTATAAAATTCATCACACGCCACTTGCTAAAAAATGGGGAAAGAATCGCATACCTAGGAGGTTGAATACTTCAATGGTACCGAAACCGCTGAATAATCGGTGTAAAAAGGAACTTTCAGCAGCGCTGGAGGTACTTGTTTTCAAGACCATGCCGCAAAAAACAACCCGGGGAAGCGATCCAAAACGAGGCCATGACCGGTTGTGACCGTATCATCACAATGAATGGACTAAAATCGAGGCTATGACCGGCCTTGAATTTGTTGGCCTAGTTACTGTGGCAACATACTGACGTCATTTCTAGAGGAGATCCCAATGCGATTGGGATAACTCCTCATAGGGAGTATGGTAAGTGATTTTTCGTGTTTTTACGAGGATACGTTCCCAGTCCTAGGAATTTTTATTTAACTTAACGGGTAGATGAAAATTCTATAAATTACTTAATAAAAAAAACATGAAAAATTGAGCATTCTCTATGTATTTTTTCTGTATTTTTAAATAGTATTGGCTGCAAGTAATGTTGCTACAGTGGTTGGTGTTACCTTGATGCTGTTAGAGGTAATGTTGTAAAATAGTTTCAACCATCTCATTGAGATCTCTGGGCGAGATAGTACAAAGCTTGTACATCCAATACACTTCTTTTTTCTTTAGCAAATCAAACCAGTTGAATGAAGTCCCGATTTTATTGCTGGTACCCAATACTTTGAATCTTCGCTGGACTTCTGGGCAGCCAAACTGGATTTGTGGCTGCAACTAGCAGAGTTTGCCCTGAAAAAGCTGTCCTGTCCGGCCAGTAGTGTGCCTTCAGAGGGTGTTAAGTGCTGCGGGGGCCATAGTAACCCCAGAACTCGCCTGTCCATTAAAAATCTGGAGAGACTGACATTTGTCAAGATGAATCAGGCATGGATCATCGAGGATTTCCACCCACCAATGCCTGATGCCACAGAGTAGATTAACCATGGTGCCACACCAACACTTTACAAATATGGATACAGCTAAAAATATTGAAAGGGGTACTCCGGTGGAAAAGGTTTTTTTTTTTTTTTATCAACTGGTGCCAGAAAGTTAAACAGATTTGTAAATTACTTCTATTAAAAAATCTTAATCCTTCCAGTACTTATAAGCTGCTGAATACTACAGAGGAAATTATTTTCTTTTTGGAACACAGAGCTCTCTGCTGACATCATGACTACAGTGCTCTCTGCTGACATCTCTGTCCATTTAAAGAACTGTGTAGAGAAGGAGAAACATATGCTGCTCTGGACAGTTCCTAAAATGGACAGAGTTGTCAGCAGAGAGCGCTGTGGTCATGATGTCAGCAGAGAGCACTGTGTTCCAAAAAGAAAATAATTTCCTCTGTAGTATTCAGCAGCTAATAAGTACTGGAAGGATTAAGATTTTTTTAATGGAAGTAATTTACAAATCTGTTGAAATTTCTGGCACCAGTTGATTTAAAAAAAAAAAAAGTTTTCTACCGGAATACCCCTGTAAGGTGCGGTTCTCCAGTTACAGAAATTCCTCTGCGTCATGCCCCAAGTATGTACTGAGGATATGCATTAGCTAAAATGTTACTTTTCTTAGGATAAAATATATGGACCCAAAAACAATTTGAAATCAAACAAAAGGAAAACACCATGTGTCACCTACACCACTAAGTATTGATGTAATGCAAAAACCTCTAAAACGTGGAAGGGAACAACGTATGGTCCATTGTAACAGGTGGCGGTAAAAACTCACCCTGTAAGGCCCTACTCTCGCCCTATTAATTCCCTTCTTGGCAAGTGTTACTCGCCCTAAAAAGGATGGATTCACACAGGAACCTTTCCCTACTTTCACTTAATAGGGAGAGATTTGTGTGTGGGGCCGCCATTTTCCAAGAATGGAATTAATGGGGCGAGAGTAGGGTCTTAAAGGGTCAGTTTTTACCCCCACCTTTTACAATGGGCAATATGTTGTTCCCTTCCACCTTTTAGAGGCAAATGTTACTCGCCCTAAAAAGGGCGCCCTGAGAAATGGCAGGGCATTTAGGTGGAAATAGGGAGAGGTTCCTGTGTGGGGCCGCCCTTTTTAGGGCGAGTAACACTTGCCAAATGGGGAATTAATAGGGCGAGAATAGGGCCTTACAGGGTCAGTTTTTACCCCCTTTCAAGGTTTTTGCATCACATCAGTACTTGGTGGTGTAGGTGGCACATGGTGTTTTTTTGCACACCTTTCCTTTTGTTTGATTTAAAAAAATGTTTGGCTCCATACATTTTATCCTAAGAATATTATTATTAAAAGTTAACTTACTTATACACACCAACACTTTGACAAAAGAGACCGGTTTCCTCTGCCTACCTGCCTCAGCTACTATTCTGATCCTGCCATCCACCTGATGCCACACATCTGATGCCAAGTGCTCCTTCTTTCACCCATCTTCGTCAGCAGATACTGGTATTGCCACCCACCACCCCACTCTGTCACCGGGTCACTTCCAGGACTCCTGATGCTGCTGCCATCTACAGGCTGTGTCATTCTGCCACCATTTGGTCTCCTCATGCTGCCACCACCTCCACGCTGTTTCATTCTGCTGCCATTTGGTCACCTCATGCTTCTGCCACCTCCAGGCTGCTACATTCTGACGCCATTTGGTCTCCTCATACTGCCGCCACCTCCAGGCTGCGTCATTCTGCCGCCATTTGGTCTCCTCATGCTGCCGCCAACTCCAGGCTGTGTAATTCTGCCGTCATTTGGTCTCCTCATGCTTCTGCCACCTCCAGGCAGTGTAATTCTGCCGCCATTTAGTCTCCTCATGCTGCCGCCTCCTCCAGGCTGTGATATTCTGCCACCATTTGGTCTCCACATGCTGATGCCACCTCCAGGCTCCGTCATTGTGCTGCTCTGCGATCTACATAGGCTGCCGCCACCTCCAGGCTGCGTCATTCTTATGCTTTTTGGTCTCCTTATGCTGATGCTACCTCCAGGATCTGTCATTGTGCTGCTCTGTGGCCTACATAGGTTGCCGCCACCTCCAGGCTTTGTCATTCTGCCACCATTTGGTCTCCTCATGCTGCTACTGTTGGGTCTATAATGTTCTGATATATTGATCGCTATATCTATACTCATATGCCTTTGCTAAAATGCTATATGCTATTGCTAAATATTGCAGAATAACTTTGATTTCCTGACCAGATCACTGGCCTATACCCAAATCAAACCCACACACTCCCGGATCATCCCTCACCGGAAAGCTCTGTATATCATTCTGCTAATAATTGCTGTGCCTCACCAATAGGTCAGACCTCTCTACCCAGTGAAAACAGTTCTCCAGCCCAAGATAAACCCCATGCACAGTTTCAGTCTCCTATCACTGATCATCATAATCATCATCTGTCCCCAGGAAAGATACCACTTTCACTTGTTAATACAATCACACCTACTGTGGTGCAATTTCATGAGCATCCCAATACCTCCAACAGTAACATGTACCAAACCATTAGACCAAGTATGGTGTCTTAATCTTTTCAACCAGCCCTTGGAACAAAGATCTGGAATAACACCCTACTCCGGATTGGCATGGGTTCCATGGAAACCCAGCAAGTGCAAGCTATAGTTAACCCTGCAAATCCATATCTTCAGCATAATGATTGCCTTTCTGCTGCCTTAGTGCAGGTAGGGGGGACTAGTATACAGCATGACTCTGATCTGTTGGTAATACAAAAAGGGCCCATTTCAACCTCCCAACTGGCCATTACAGGCTATGGGACACTGCCTTGCCACATGATAATACATGTCATTAGTCCCAGAAATTCCTCTGCCCAACATGATGCCTGCATAAGGCAGCTTCAGTCTGCAATACACCACATTATTGATCTAGCTGGAGAGAAGGAAATTTCCTCTCTGGCCATTCCGCTCATCAGTTCTGGACTCTTTGGATTTCCTCCTAATATCTGTGTCAATGCAATAGTGTCCAGTATTAAACATCACAAGCCAATACCAACAATGAAAGAAATCAGGCTTATCTCTAAAACATACAAAACAGTCCAAGCTCTGGTGGATGCTGTCAACTTGTTCAAGAAACCTAACCTCTTGGGTAAACAACCAATACCACAAGATGACTCAAATGACTCAATACATGGCCTACCTAAATTCACTCTATCAACAGTATTGCCTATACAGACTAATAACTCTGATAATCTATTGCCTGGCTTCTCAAGACCTCAAGAATCAAGACCTAGATCACCAAAAATGATGCAAATTACATCCACACCTAGAGCGGAAACAAATGCACCTGTAATAGCACCATTAAATGCCCATCAAAAATTGGTTCCGTTTACCTTGGTGCAAGTAAATAATCTCCTAAACACAACTCCCCGATCCAGAGAAACAGCCAATGCCTTTCTACAGAAGAATCAAGCAAATCCAACAAACCTATTCTTCAGTATGGAAGGATTTATATAATCTAGTCTCGATCAGAACTGGAGACACCTTCTGGCCTATCATTTCCGCCAGCCTTGATAGCTCTGCTATTGTGGACGAGGAGACATATTCTTCTGGAATAGAATTCTGCTGACAACTACAAGCCTGGGCCAGAGAAAGACTAGCTTCAAGCTCTACCAATTTCTCTGTTGCCTCTCAGGAACCTACAGAATCAGCTGAAAAATTTTTCTCCAGACTACTTAATCTGTTCCAGGATCAAAGTTATGACCTAGGAAGCAAATTCCATAAGAAACTCTTCATTAGCACCTTTGTTACTGGCCTCCACGATGCTAAAAAAAAAAAAAAAAGGCTTACGGACACTAGGCCTGAAAATGTGACACTTGAACCAAAACAGCTTTTACTCATTGTCAAAGCTATTGGAAAACAAACTGGAGTGCCACCTACTAAGAAGAGCTCGGAAGTTGCAATCTGTCAAGATGCACTTACAATGTATAATGGAGCAACCCAACCGCAAACTACTCAATACCCGGTTCAGAATTATGTTCCTCAGGACCGAACTGTTTTTTCTCAGAACCGTGTTCGGAATGATGCACAACGAAGACCATCTGGCAAAACCATCAACTGCTACGGATGTGGTAAACTCATATATGTCCAGAGAAACTGTAGATCCAAACTTCCTCCTTCTAACTACCGAATGGATTCAGCCACTGCAAGGTCAATGATGTCACAAAACCATCATAATATGGACCAACAAACATCTGGACCTCTCTCTGGACACCCAAAGCACTCCAGGAGGAATCAACAATAAAGACCCGACAACAGAATAACTCAAGAGAATCCAGCTAATTATCTTCCGTTTAGAAATTATCAAAAATCTGGATCTGAGATTTACTCCTGAAACTCGAAGCCATCAATAAATATAAGGATGATGGGATGCACCTTGAGTTATCCTGACCATTCACACCTGAAGAACTTTGTGTCCTGCAAGCCTCTCCACTGATGGTCATGAACATCCCAACAAAGACTATACTTGATTTCTATCTACAACAAATTCCTGACTGTGTCTGGTCCGAAGGCCCAGATGATATTGGACTCTTGCCTGTTCCACTGTAAAGGTCTTCTTGAAACCCAGAGCCAAGATACCTAGAGTACCCCAGTATCCACTCAAAGCAAATCAAGAAACTTCTCTTTCTGAACAAATTGCAACTCTTCTCAAGAATGGAGGCTTAATCAAATGTATTTCCCCAGCAAACACTCCTTTGTTTCCAGTGAAGAAGAAGACACAAAAAGGACAACCTAAGAAGTTCCGCATGGTACATGATCTTCGTGCCATTAATGCTGCCACAGTTCTGGATACTCCCATTGTTCCCAACCCACATACTCTGCTCAGCTCGATATCACCAGATGCCATGTTTTTTACTGTTCTGGACTTGGCCAATGCTTTCTTCAGCGTTCCTTTGCATCCAGACTGCCAATACCTCTTTGCCTTTACTCACCAAGGAGGACAATACACCTGGACACGCTTACCACAGGGAGCTCAAAACACCCCAATCACTTTTCTCAAGCCTTATCCACCTGTCTGCATCCATGGTTATGTGCCCATCCTAATGTGACTTTACTTCAATATGTGGATGACCTTCTACTCTGTGCCACATCGCAAGATGAGTGTGCCACCACTTCGGTTGATCTGCTATCTTTTCTTTCTTCAATCAACTGCAAGATATCCCTTGAAAAATTTCAGTGGGCCCAACAAAAACTTGTCTTCCTAGGACATTGTATCTCTCAAGGTGCTAAACACCTCACAGAAGACAGGAAGCAAGCCATTCAAGAGATTCCTGTGCCTACAACTGTCAAGCAATTACAAGCCTTTCTTGGTATGATCACTTACTGCCAACAATGGATTCCTGATGCCTCAGCACTGATGCAACCCCTGTATGATGCCATTCCAGCTATGACTCAGAAGCAGCCACTATCATGGAAAGCTATACAGTGTTTCAACCGCCTAAAAGACCTTATCCTGTCTGCTCCAGCACCAGTATCCCAAATTACGAACTGCCGTTTTTTCTGTTTGTCTCAGAAACAAAGGGCCATGCCTCTGGAGTCCTTTCACAAAAACATGAAGAAAAATTGAGACCTTTGGGATACTGCTCATGCAGACTAGATTCTGTTATACAAACTGCACCAACCTGCCTTCAAGCTGTGTCAGCAGCTAAAGACCTTTTGGACAAGACCTCTGAGATCATTCTTGGACATTTCATCGTTATCCTCGCTCCGCATAATCTGAAAGCTATTCTAACACAATGCCAAAGAAATCCACTTTCTCTACAAAGACAAGTGAGGCTTCAGTGCTCTATCTTACTCCCGGAAAATGTCACCCTTCAGAGATGCACAATCCTCAATCCAGCTACCCTGCTTCCTCTCTCGAGGGGGGATTAGGAAGAAAAACAAATTGAACAAAATGATGGAGACCTTTGTGATCCTGAGCACAATTGTTTAGAGGTTATGGAAATGGACACATCACATTTCCCAACGGTCCAAGAAACACCATTGGACAATGCAACCTTTACTCTCTACACAGACGGGTCCAGATATGCTGATGAAAGTGGCAAATTCCACATGGGATACTCAGTAGTTAGCCCGTTCAAAGTTCTGTTGGCAAGACCACTCCCTTCCCGTGTTTCAGCACAAGAGGCGGAACTTATTGCCACAACTGAAGCCTGCCTCATCTCGGAAGGACAAACCACCAACATCTACACGTACTCTGCCTATGGGCATGGTACATGACTGCAAATAGAACCCCTATAAAGAACTTTGAAGCTGTCAGGACCCTGATTGAAGCCTTAAAACTGCCTAAACAAGTGGCAATCATCAAAGTCAAAGCGCACAGAAGATTGGACTCTGAAGAAGCCAAAGGAAATTTCTTGGCAGACCAGGCAGCTGCAATACAGGCCCTCACTCGAGAGGAAGCAGGGGTATACGTGGTGACAAGAAGACAGGAGAAAGGATCAGAAGAACCAGAAGAGGAAGAGGGAAACCCCAGACTCAAGACACTGAAACAGTTCCAGACTCAAGCCTTGGACAAGGAAAAGAATATGTGGGAGAAAATAGGAGTTCAACTAAATGAATTGGATGGCTTATAGAGAAAAGCAGACAGAATTTGCCTTCCTCAAGCCCTTTATCCAGGGGTGATTCATGGAGTCACCCACAGAGGAAAAAAAAAAAGAGTTCACCTCTATCAACAAAATCTACCTTGCACCAAGAATAACAACACCAGTTGAACAATATGTCAAGGGATGTGACATTTGCAACACCTGCAACCCTGGAAGAACAGAAGTTACTTCAAAGAAACACTTGGCCAAACCTTGCTACCCATTTCAGAGGATCCAGATTGACCACATGCAATTGCCCAAAAAGGGAAAGTTTGAGTACGTGCTAGTAGCAGTGGACATGTTCTCAGGATGGCCAGAAGCCTACCCGGTCACTAATATTACAGCAAAGACTACTGTAAAGAAACTACTAATGGAACTGGTATGCAGATTTAGAGTCCCTGAAGTAGTTGAAAGCGACCAAGGACCCGCTTTCATTGCGGATATTACAAGAGAACTTTGGAGAATGGTGGGAGCAGACCTCGGACTCCATACTCCATATCATCCCCAGAGCAGTGGAAAAGTTGATAGATTAACCCCTTAACGACACAGGACGTATATTTACATCCTGCGCCGGCTCCCGTGATATTAAGCGAGATCGCGCCGCAATCCCGCATCATATCGAGTCGGTCCCGGCGCTCATCAACGGCCGGGACCCGCGGCTAATACCACACATCGCCGATTGCGGCGATGTGCGGTATTAAACCTTTAGAAGCGGCGGTCAAAGTTTTGGGGGGCCAGGACGAAGGTATCGCCGAAACGATCGTTGGGGTGGCGTCACTCCTGCTTGAGCATGCTGCTGCATTGTTTTCTATAGTTTCTTGGTATGTATGCTGGTTTTCAGACATGATTATGCACTCTATGGAAGCTGTAATAGCCCCTAATATGCACCTTGCATTTGTCTACCAGTGATGCACTTTATATATATTTGTGTCAATGTATTATGCGCAAGCAGGTAGTGTCGCCCCTTTTGTCTAGTCTCCCCCAGTAGTTGTAATCCTCCCCTTCCCCCATGTTTCATGAAATTACATGTTTTTAACACAATTAATAAAATTATATATTTTATATTCTACCCAAATGACTCCTTTTGTATTTGTGGCATTGTGCCACCATGTAATCTCCTTGTTATATTGATCTTGTAGTTTGACAGTATTTTTTCAAAGTAAACTCTTTGGGCACCCGGGACATGAGCATGGAAACTGGTTGGAGTAATTAAAATAAACCATATCATGGCACAATCGTGCTCAATCTGGTTGTGAAATGGTTCCTTAAAGTCTTCCACCCATCTGCAAGACATCCTAAAAAGGGGCAGGAAACTTGGCATGCAATTCAGCCACTGGTACACCACAAAGCACACCCTCCTTAAGCTGCTCGTCATCATATATTAGCTCTGGAATTACCACAAGAATCAAAGTAGCAGGTTGGAGCGAGAAAAGTAACTGATTAAATGACACATTCACTGTTTCACATGCAGTTTCACAGTACCAGCCAAGTTTACATGTGCTTGGCTTAATATTTCAGACAAGCATATGATTCTGGCAGGATCTACCCAGTAGCCCTCCCGGGTCAGGACTGCACCACTGAGAGGGAGGACAAACTGACAAACTACTCTGTCATTGTGCTGCTCTGCGGCCTACATAGGCTGCCGCCACCTCTAGATTGTGTCATTGTGCCGCCATATGATCTCATGCTGCTGGTGGCACATTAAACTCATTAATCTTTTTAAACTCTTCAATTGACATCTGAAAAATCTTTCATCTCTTAAATTTTGATGCCATATGGTCTCCCGAACCTGCTGCCACATCCAGACTCTGTCATTGTGCCGCTCTGCGGCAGTGATTCTAATAATGACACCTGTAATCTGCATGTCATACTAAATAACAGTATTATTTCACTACCCCAGCACATTCCCTATGCATGTTATAGCAGGCAAAGTGTTCTACACCTCTATTGATGCTCTGTGAAGCCGTTTTTTAATAGCGATTCGCCACAAATAAATTCTGATCAAACCGAATTTTGTCGGAAAATTCGGCAAATTGGCCGAATTGAATCTTTCAAAAATTCGCTCATCTCTAATCACAATTAGAGAACAGCAATGACTGAAGCACAAAGAAATATTGTAAGTAAATTTTCTGAAGGCTACAACAGTCAACAATCAGTAGGAAGTGTACAGGCCTTTGCTTTGAATGACTTCAGCACATCTGCGCCCCCTACAGGACATCACTAGTCTCTCACACTGCTCTGGTGTGATTTTGCTCCACTCTTAATCCAGTCTCTTCCACAGTCCTGTGACTGTTGTGGGTTTCTTGGCCATAACTTTGTCACCAAGGATTTTCCAGAGGTTTTCTATTAGGTTTAGATCAGAAATCTGGGCTGGCCATTTCTTTGTTTTGTTTTTTTAAACCAGCAGGGAATTATCCATAAAGATGCCCATGTTTACAGAATACTCTAAATGGGTTCTCCATGACTAAAACACGGATGGCCTATCCCTGGTCCACCCTCTGGGATCCTAGCTGACAAAAACAATTGGGCCATACCATGGAATGGCTTGAGTGTTTATGTGTACCTAATACTCCAGCTTGGCCAAATTGTAGGGGTGCTACAGGTCCTTTTTTGTGCTGATCAAAAGAAACCCTAGAGATGATCTGCTCATTGGTTATGATGTGCCTCATATTGTTTATTGTTACCAGTTCTTTGCTTCATGTAAGTTGGGTCTGAATGTCTATCTTCCTCAAATCATAGCATAGCAATTTGCTCTCTCTGTATACGGCACACTGCTGGCATGGTGTGTTCATTCATGTCTAACAGAAATGTGTCTAAGGCTAAGTTTTCACTTGTTTTTTTCTCTGGCAGTTTTTGAGCCAAAGCCAGGAGTATATTCAAAAGGAATAGAACATATAAAGGAAGAACTTACAAGAGAAGTGTAAGTGTATGGATCCACTTCTGACTTTGACTCAAAAACTGCAGTGGCAGTTTTCCAAAAACTGCCAGAGAAAAAAACAAGTGGAAACTTAGCCTAAAGGAAATGTGTTTGCCCACTCTATCTTATTAATATATTATCAGTATGTTTATTTACAGGTACACTTTTTTCTCTTGTTTATCTAGATTATCTAGATTATTCTTGTTCATCTAGATTATTCTCATTTAGAAGCAAAAATTTATTTAATTCACATGTGACCTACGGCAAATCATTTCAGGGTGACTTGAGGTAATTCTTCCCCATTAACTTGATGGTTAAAGCCTTCTGCATCATTTAATTAGTGAAATGTTTTCCGTAGAAGGTATATCTATAACAAGGTTTAACTTTACATGTTAAGAATAGTTTACCCTGAAACTATTCAGAAACGCAGGAGTTGTTATTCTATAATGATGGTGCATGCACAACATGGAGGATGTAGACCTGCAGTCACCTCCTTTAGGCTGAAAATACATGTGCTGTTTTTGTAAAAAATTAAAATAAAAAACACCCAAAAATAACAACCATGTTAGCTGGGAGTCATAGAGAAATATAAAACACCATACCAACATGGCTTTTTCTTGCCATCTTTTCACCCTTTTTTGGGCATTTTTACATTCAGCTTGCTGCCAGTTTTCCAAAATGGCAGCATGCTATGCTCAGTGTCAGTTTTCCAAAATGGCAGCATGCTTAAGGGAATAATAACATACAGGGATAGGTGCACTACTATGATAGATGTGACAGTCACATTTGCTAACCCTCAACACTGATGTTAAAATTGAGACATTAGCCAGTATATCCTTATATGAAGGACATACCTGAGCCCGCACACCGTCGCCAAAGTTTCTCAAGTGGCACGGGACCTAGCCTTCCTGTGCCTGATAAGCAAAACCAGGGGCCAGTGGGCAATTACGGCAGCATAAGGTCTGACTCACAGCTTGCTCCCAGTTTCCTCCAGTGTGAACAGGGCACACATACAATGGGAGGAGGGAGGCCAGCTATAAGCCCCACCCAAGTGAGTATGTATGCTGGCCTCACAGGTGAACCTGAATGCAGCCTAGAGTGGAAATAAAGGTGCATAAAATGTGGAGTTTTTACATTTCCAAGTATAAGACTAAAATAACGAAAAAAAGAGATGGTCTCAACTGGCAGGTAGGAGATGCATCTCCTACCTGCCAGTTGAGACCATCTCTTTTTTTTCCGTCATTTTATGCTTAAGGGAATGTCATTTTTTTTCAAGAAATCTTGGCATTTTTTTTCCTATTAACTTTTATGGGTGGAAAAAAATGACAGAAAAATGCCATGTATGCATACAGACTGGCATTTTTTCTGGCGATTTACCCTTCAATTCTTCAATAGAAATATTTTGGTCAATATTAAATACACATGACACCTTGGGCAATGGAGATGGGTTCGCCAGAGAGTCAGTATAGGAAATGGTAGGGTTATTTCTATGGAGGAGTGACTTAGGGACAAGATGCAGAAGCTTGTCCTAAGATAATTTGGAGTCTTGGAACAGAGATTAGACTGCAAGAGTTTTGGAAAATACAAGACATAAAAACTGGCAAGTGAAAATGTTGACCATACACAAGGAAGAAAGGAGAAGCATTACTGGACTCACTTGTGGGATTGTTGAAAAGCAATTTTGACCAAGGCATTATAAAGGGGTACTCCACTGGAAAAAAATGTTTTTAAATCAACTTGTGACAGAAAGTTAAACCTATTTTTTATTTACTACTATTAAAAATATTAATCCTTCCAGTAATGATCCACAGGAAGTTATTTTCTTTTTGAGTTTCTTTTCTGTCATACCACAGTGCTCTCTGCTGACACCTCTGTCCATGTCAGGAACTGTCCAGTGCAGGCGCAAATCCCCATAGAAAACCTATCCTGCTCTGGACAGTTCCTGACATGGACAGAGGTGTCAGCAGGGAGCACTGTGGTCAGGCAGAAACAGCAGCTGGAATGATTAATATTTTTTAATAGAAGTAATTTACAAATCTGTTTAACTTTCTGACACCAGTTGATTTAAAAAAAATATGTTGTCCAATGGAGTACCCCTTTAAACCTGCCTAGTCATCTTGCCAATAGGAAACAAAATGGAGAAGATAACATCCACAGACTTGATTCATGTCTAGTAACTTGTAGTGACACTATCAGAAGTGGGACTCCTCTATTCTTCATATGCAAAGGTGATATGTTAGTGTGGTGAGGTTGTGATGAAGGGCAGTTGTTATTACCCTATGGGCAGATGGCATTAACCTCTTGTGTTCATGACGCCCAGTTTTCCTCTACACCACCCGAGGTATAGCTGCTAGTTCCTGGGCTAACCCGCGGGGGAAATAATCACTCCGATGCAAAGTTACGGAACAACAGCAGCTTTACTGAGGCAGTCAGGTGTTATAGTCTTTACAGCTCAGTTAGGCCCAAAGAGATGACCAGTGACTTACGGGCTCGCTGGGACTTGTAGTAGACTTGGACTGAATTATGCAGACCCACGCTGACTTTAGCAGATTTGACTGACTTGACTATGACTGACTAGGCTTCACCCCTGTGGTTGCTTACCAGGCTTTGACGTTCACCTGAAGGGGAACTTGGTGATTGAAGCGTGGCTGCATGGTTAGGCCTAGGTCTCTCTCAGGACACCAGACACTCTCAAATCGCGGCATCCGGAACAGCTTACAGGACAGCAGGAGGGCCCCTACCTTCCTCCTCGCTGTCTGATTGCCGAATGACTGCTCAGTGCCTGAGATTCAGGCATGAGCAGTCAAGTGGAAGAATCATTGATCAATGGTTTCCTATGAGAAACGATTGATCAATATAAAAGATCAGTATGTGCAGTGTTATAGCCCCTATGGGAGCTATAACATTGCAAAAAAAAAAGTAAACAAAAAAGTGAATAAAGATCATTTAAACCCTTCCCTAATAAAAGTTTGAATCAACCCCCCTATTCCCATTTAAAAAAAAACAACTGTGTAAATAAAAATAAACATATGTGGGATCGCCGCATGCGGAAATGTCCGAATTATAAAAATATATCGTTAATTTACCAGCACGGTCAACGGTGTACGTGCAAAAAAAATGATGAAAATATTAAAAAGTTATAGGGGTCAGAAGATGACAATTTTAACATACACATTTTCCTGCATGCAGTTATGATTTTTTCCAGAAGTACGACAAAATCAAACCTATATAAGTAGGGTATCATTTTAATCGTATGGACCTACAGAATAAAGATAAGGTGTCATTTTTACCGAAAAATGTACTGCGTAGAAACAGAAGCCCCCAAAATTTACAAAATGGCATTTTTTCTTCAATTTTGTCAGACAATTATTTTTTTTTCCGTTTTGCCGTAGATTTTTGGGTAAAATAACTGATGTCATAACAAAGTAGAATTGGTGGCGCAAACAAATAAGCAATCATATGGATTTTTAGTTGCAAAATTGAAGTTGAGTTATTATTTGTAAAAGGTAAGGAGGAAAAAAAATGAAAGTGCAAAAACAGGAAAGCCCTCCATCCCAAAGGGGTTAGAGGCATATGAACATTAGAAAGACAACAAAGCAATAAATAACATAGGACACTGTTAACCATTTAGGATACACATAATGAATAGTCATGAGCGGCATGAGCCATATTCGAATTTGCAATATTGTGCGAATATATGGAAGAATATTCCTCCTATATTTGCGAATTTCGCGTATTCGTTATATATTTGCATATGTGGATATTCGCATATTCCCATATTTGAGGAAGAAAATTGTGATGGAGTGGGCAAATTTACTGTTGGCTGGTAGGGATGTTGTTGATAACCTCTGAAAAGTATATTTGCATCATTCTGATTGGCCCACAAGTGAAAAGAATATGTGCTAATGCAGAAAAAAGCAAATATTTGTAATTTCGAATATATAGCAAATATATTTGCAATATTCACGAATTTGCGATATTAGCGGTAAAAATTTGAAATGCGAAATGGACTCAGGGGATACTGAAATAGAGTCCGCCACACAGGACAGAAAAGAGTACAGGAGAGCAACCACTTTACTGGGCCACCACATTAGATGAAAAGATCTGCCAGTCAGGTCAGGGAAAGAAGGCCTATAAACAGAATAAAATTTACCATATTAGAAAAATGATCTGCAAAGACCCAGATTACAGAACCAGGGCCAGATTAAGAAATTGAATTCTCCTAAACTACAGGTACTGTTAGCCCCTTTCCCAACTACTGCACCTTCACCCGCATTTCCCCCACCCCACCTGCAAGCCATACCCCCAAGCCAAACACTAGTTAAACACAAGGTTAATCTTTAAAAGAAAGCACTCCAGGCTTTCATAATGCCATTATCATCCACACTCACAAAAACTAGATATTCAGTGCCCTCATTTTTATTTTATTTTTTGCTGAAAATAAAATAGCTCAGGAGAGGGTCCTCCAGCATCAGAGACCCGTGGGCTGCAGTTTCTTCAGCAAATTGGGTTAATCTAACCCTGTACAAAAAGAGAGATCAGTCATAAATGGCTATATGACTCCATAGACAATCAGGGATTGGCAACAGTAGGTAGAGGCTTGCAGTAGTTTGGTATGGAACCTTGATTTAAGCACACAAGGTATTAACATTTTTAAAGTCTTTCACATCTTTTTCTACAGTTGGCCACAAATAGCATTGAGTCATCAATTCCCAAGTTATCTAAACCCCAGGGAGGCCAGCTAGTCTGGATAAGTGACTGCTGGTTACAGTCTTCCTCCTGCAGGACTGAGAAATGAAAATCTGACCTGGGGAATTTCTTGGAGATGCAAAGGGACTAAAGAACAGGATCAATGATTTGCTAAGCTTCTGTCTGAAAATCTGGGGATTCACAGGAGCAGGATAGGCTTTAACCTCTTAAGGACACAGGGCGTACTTGTGTGCCCTGCACCCGGTCCCGAGCTATAACGCGTCATAGCGGGTCAGTCCCGGCAGCTAATGAAAGCTGGGACCCTGGGCTAATAGCGTGTGGCACCAATCATTGTGCCGCACGCTATTAACCCTTTAGACGCAGCGTTCAAAGTTGATTGCCACTGCAGCTCAGTCGGGCTGAACGGGACCATCGAGGGGAAATGTCCCGATCAGCTAGAATGCAAGCGGAGGGTCCGTTACCTGCCTCCGGCACGTCCGATCAGCGGTTGATTGCTCCAAGACTGAAATCCAAACTTAAGTAATTGACAACCGATAACACTGATCATTGCCATGTTAATGCATGGCAGTGATCTGTGTAGAAGATCAGTGTGTGCAGTGTTAGAGGGGGCTATAACATTGCAAAAAAAACTGTGAAAAAAAGTTAATGAAGATCATTTAACCCCTTCCCTAATAAAAGTAAGAATCACCCCCCTTTTCCCATGAAAAAAAAAAACTGTGTAACTAAAAATAAAGATATGTGGTATTGCCGTGTGTGGAAATGTCTGAACTATAAAAATATATTGTCAATTAAACTGCACGGTAAATGGCATACACGCAAAAAAATTCCAATGTCCAAAATTGCGTATTTTTTTGTCACTTTATGTATCATGAAAAAATGAATAAAAAGCGATCAAAAAGTCCAATACAAAAATAGTACCGCTAAAAACTTCAGATCACGGCGCAAGAAATGAGCCCCCATACCACCCCGTACGTGGAAAAATAAAAAAGTTATAGGGATCAAAATATGACAATTTTAAACATATTCATTTTCGTGCATGTAGTTATGATTTTTTCCAGAAGTAAGACAAAATCAAACCTATATAAGTAGGGTATCATTTTAATCATATGGACCTACAGAATAAAGGAGAGGTGTTATTTTAACTGAAAAATGCACTTCGTAGAAACGGAAGCCCCCAAATTTACAAAATGGCAGTTTTTCTTCAATTTTTTCGCACAATGAATTTTTTTCCGTTTCGCAGTGGATTTTCTGGTAAAATTACTAATGTCAATGCAAATTAGAATTGGTGGCGCAAAACATAAGCCATAATATGGAATTTTAGGTGCAAAATTGAAAGGGTTATGCTTTTTAAATGGTATGGAGGAAAAAACAAAAGTGCAAAAACTGAAAAACCCTGATTGCTTAAGTGGTTAAGCAGATTTGATAGTTGGAAAGGAAAGAAAAGAGACCATGGGGCATGTTGTGGGTGTAATTACTTTGTGGCATAAATATAGAATAAGTTCTTGTAAGTAGATAGAGAACAACTTCCAGTAGATAGCACCTTTTCTTGAAGGCTTCCATGGCTAAGATTTAATGAAGTAGCCACAAGCTAGGGATTTTTGTTACGTACTGTTTTGATGTAATTTTTCAGTAATTGTTGAATCTCACAAGACATTGTATAGCATAAAGACCCTGTGGTTCAGGCCAATTCATAGCTAGAGATGATGTTACCTTCAAATGGCAAACTGCTGCATTCAAAGAGGCACATTTAAAATCTGGCATCATTTTGTTTTTTCCCAGGCATGCAAGAAAAGTATGGACAGGATGTATGTTGGACTCCAAGTCTGAAAAAATGTTTAGAATATCACTACAAAGGCATATAGAGAGTCTTGAAAAATGTAATTTACAAGTTCATGAAAAACTGCTGGGGCACAGCAAAGTCCAAAAAGCATGAGAAGGTACTCAAAGTGTCCATCATGGGTGTTGAAGGTGGTCTTTCACTTGTCTCTCTTATGAATACAGCTGGTGTGACAGGCCCTATACAGATCCAATTTAGTCAACACCTCAATGGATTCAGTCAAAGAGTTCAGAGATGAGTGTTGAAGATAATTATATCTTGTTGAGATCTCTGTCTGGCCTCACATTTGGGTAAAGAAAGAGGATAAATTCCGCCACTGGAAGAAGTGGCGTCAGTAAGCTAGTTTATGTGGCAATCATATAGGCAATGGGGAGGAAGACTTTTTCTGAAACCATTAACAAGGCCAACATACTGTTTAGTCAGTGACTTTAGGAGGAATCAAACTAGCAGTTTTTTTTACTGAACTAAAGAGATGCAGAATTTCAAACTTCTTTTTAGAACATTAACAAACTTCACCATAATACCAGTTAATAATGTGTAAATGCTGTTTGTGCTAGAGAACAGGAGGAATGTGAATCTTAGGAGAAGATAGAAGGAGTTAATCTCAGTATGAGTAGCTCTGACCTGCAGCTTTAGGGGTACGGGCAAGTACAGAAAAGACACAAATTCAAGCTGTGTCTACATAATTGTTTTTCAGAAAACAACCCTAGTCTGTCCAGTTTCATGGGTTCCTCACAGGAGAGGGTGAGGGAGGTTGAAGCTGAAAAGTTTAAGCAAGTTGAGGAGAGTGAATGAACTGCAATATTCTGCAAAGCAGACTTCAATGTGATAACCAAAGTAATGAAATGATTCTGCACACTTAAACCCCACAAGTGTGTTTGGACTTTTGCAGAATGGGATCTCATAGGTTGCTACTAGAGATGAGCGAATTTTTGGAAAATTCGATTTAACAAATTTGCCGAATTTCCCAGAAAAAAATATTACAAATGGCTATTTCTGGGCTACAGAGAGCCTCAATAGGGGTGTAGAACACTTTGCCTTGCTGTAACACGCATAGGGATTGTGCTGTATTAGTGAAATAATACTGTTATTCAGTATGACATGAAGATTGTTTTGTAAATGTCCTTCATGCCATGAGAATGTAGTGAACTGACATTCTGTACTTCTTATCTGGCTTTTATGTATCAAAATTATTTATTTAAATTCTATTATATTTTATTTGAAATTTTACAAGTCACTTTTCATCAATTATAAAAAATAAAACGCCTTTAACCCCTTAAGGACTCAGCTCATTTTGGCCTAAGGACTCGGCTAATTTTATTTTTTCATTACATTTTTTTCCTCCTTGTCTTATAAAATTTTCATCCACAGGGGAGTATGAGTGCTTGTTTTTTGCGCGACCAATTGTCCTTTGTAATGACATCACTAATTTTACCATAAAATGTATGGCGCAAACAAAAAAAATACTATTTGTGTGGGGAAATTGAAAAGAAATGTAGAAAATTTTTGAGGAGACCATATAGTGGCTGAATGATACAGCGTGGAGGTGGCGGCAGCATCAAGAGACCATATAGTGGCTGAATGACACAGCCTGGAGGTGGCGGCAACATGAGGAGACCATATAGTGGCTGAATGACACAGCGTGGAGGCAGCGGCAGCCCGAGGAGACCATACAGTGGCTGAATGACACAGCATGGAGGTGGCGGAAGCATGAGGAGATCATATAGTGGCTGAATGACACAGCCTGGAGGTGACGAAAGCATGAGGAGACCATATGGTGGCTGAATGACACAGCATGGAGGTGGCGGAAGCATGAAAAGATATTTAGTTGCTGAATGACACAGCCTGGAGGTGGCGAAAGCATGAGGAGACCATATAGTGGTTAAATCACACAGCATGGAGGTGGCGGCAGCATAATGAGACCATATAGTGGCTGAATGACACAGCGTGGAGGTGGCGGAAGCATGAGGAGACCATATAGTGGCTGAATGACACAGCGTGTATCACATCCAGTGCTCCGGCCAGACACGCTGGCCGTGAGAGCTTCCCTCTTCTCCCATCCCCAGCTGGCAAGGCTGGGATTCACATCGCGGGGCACGGCTGCATGCAAATCCTAGCCTGTCACTCACCTCCGCTCTCTGCTGCTTCCTTTTCTGTTCTCGCAGCTCCTGCACGTGTGCCCCCGCCTCCTTGGGCACGCACCGGAGACCCCGCTCCCTGGCATGGCCCATGTCATCTGCCACACAGGTCCAGCGGATCCACTACTACTGAGACTGTCCTGCCAACTGTCATGAGTCTTTACAGCGTGGAGGTGGCAGCAGCATGAGGAGACCATATAGTGACTGAATGACACAGCCTGGAGGTGGCAGAAGCATGAAGAGACCATATAGTGGCTGAATGACACAGCCTTGTGGTGGTGAAACATGAGCAGACCGTATAGTGGCTGAATGACACAGCCTATAGGTGGCATCAGCATGAGGAGACCATATAGTGGCTGAATGACACAGCCTGGAGGTGGCAGGAGCATGAGGAGACAATCTAGTGGATGAATGACACAGCGTGGAGGTGGTGGCAGCATGAGGAGACCATGTAGTGGATGAATGACACAGTGTGGAGGTGGCGGAAGCATGAGGAGACTAAATAGTGGCTGAATGACACAGCCTGGAGGTGGCATCAGCATGAGGAGAACGTATGGTGGCAGAATGAGACATCCTGGATGTGGCATCAGCATAAGGAGAACATATGGTGGCAGAATGACACAGCGTGGAGGTGGCGGCAGCCCGAGGAGACCATATAGTGGCTGAATGACACAGCGTGGAGGTGGCGGAAGCATGAGGAGACCATATAGTGGCTGAATGACACAGCGTGGAGGTGGCGGAAGCATGAGAAGAAATATAGTTGCTGAATGACACAGCCTGGAGGTGGCGAAAGCATGAGGAGACCATATAGTGGCTGAATGACACAGCGTGGAGGTGGCGGCAGCATGATGAGACCATATAGTGGCTGAATGACACAGCGCGGAGGTGGCGAAAACATGAGGAGACCATATAGTGGCTGAATGACACAGCGTGTATCACATCCAGCGCTCCGCCATGACACGCCATGACATGCTCTCCCTTCCCCAGCCGGCAGGGCTGGGATTCGCTTTGCGGGACACGCCCGCATGAAAATCTTAGCCCGTCACTCACCTCTGCTCTCTGCTGCTTCCTTTTCTGGTCTCCCAGCTCCGGCACGCGTGCCCCCGCCTCCTTGGGCACGCGCCGGAGCTCTAAGATTTAAAGGGCCAGTGCGCCTGTAATTATATGTTACACCTGCACCTCTGTTATAAATCCCTGCACCTCCCACATACCCCTGCTGGATATTTGTTACCCTAGAGCCATTGTGAAAGCGTCACCTTCCCAGCTATACTGTGTTCCTGACCCTCTACTCCACATTCCTGACCCTACTTCTTGCTGCCTGCCTTTAGACCTGACTACGCTCCTGAGCCGCCAGCCAAGACTTCCTGCTATCCAGACCACGTCTTGCCTATTCCTTCTGTGCCTCGCATCACCTCAGCCGCCTGTGTGGTCGAGTCGTGCCAGGGTTAGCGCCCTGGGTGCCGCCTGCCGCAGCAAGACCATCCCGCTTTGCGGCAGGATCTGGTTAAAATCAGCATCAGCTTAGACCCCGCTCGCTGGCACGGCCCATGTCATCTGCCACACAGGTCCAGTGGATCCACTACCACCGAGACTGTCCTGCCAACTGCCGTGAGTCTTTACAGTGTTGAAGTGGCAGCAGCATGAGGAGACCATATAGTGACCGAATGACACAGCCTGGAGGTGGCGGAAGCATGAAGAAACCCTATAGTGGCTGAATGACAAAGCCTGGAGGTGGCGGAAGCATGAGCAGACCGTATAGTGGCTGAATGACACAGCCTATAGGTGGCATCAACATGAGGAGACCATATAGTGGCTGAATGACACAGCCTGGAGGTGGCAGAAGCATGAGGAGACCATATAGTGGCTGAATGACACAGCGGGGAGGTGGTGGCAGCATGAGGAGACCATGTAGTGGATGAATGACTCAGCATGGAGGTGGCGGAAGCATGAGGAGACTAAATAGTGGCTAAATGATGCAGCCTGGAGGTGGCATCAGCATGAGAATATATAGTGGCAGAATGAGACAGCTTGGAGGTGGCATCAGCATGAGGAGAACATATGGTGGCAGAATGACAAAGCCTTGAGGTGGCATAAGCAGCATCAAGAGTCCTGAAAGTGACCGGTTACAAAGTGGGGCGGTGGCTGGCAATACCAGTACCACAGATGTGTGGCATCAGGCAGGTGCCAGGATCAGAATAGTAGCTGAGGCAGGTAGGCAGAAGAAAACAGTCTCTTTTATCAAAGTGTTGGTGTGCACAAGTATGTATTGAGGTTTGCATTACTTAAAACTTATCTTTAAATATTATTCTTAAGGTAAAATAATGGACCCAAATTTTTTGTAAGGCCCTACTCTTGCCCTATTAATTCCCTTCTTGGCAAGTGTTTTTAAGTGGAAATAGGGAGAGGTTCCTGTGTGGGGCTGCCCTTTTTAGGGCGAGTAACACTTGCCAAGAAGGGAATTAATAGTGCGAGAGTAGGGCCTTACAGGTGAAGTTTTCCCCCCACCTGTTACAATGGACCATACGTTGTTCCCTTCCACCTTTTTAGAGGTCTTTGCATCACATTAATACTTGGTGGTGTAGATAGCACATGGTGTTTTTTGCCCACCTTTCCTTTTCTTAGATTTAAAAAAACAAATGGGTCCATATATTTTATCCTAAGAAAAGTTATGTTTTAGCTAATGAATATCCTCAATAGTTTCTTCTGGTCTGATGCGGAGGAGTTTCTGTAACTGGGGAGCAGCACCTTAAATGTGTTTTGCACTTTTCATATTGGTGAAGTGTTGGTGTGGCACCATGCTCAATATACTCTGATGCATAAGGCATTGGTTGGTGGAAATCCTGGCTTATCCATGCCTGATTCATCTTGACAAAGGCCAGTCTCTCCACATTTTTGGTGGACAGACGAGTTCTCCTTGGGGATACTATGGCCCCCGCCGCACTAAACACCCGCTCTGATGGCACACTACTGGCCGGGCAGGACAGCTTTTCTTACACTTATGTTACACTTATGAGAGGAGGACAATATGCTCCACTACGCATAAAACTGTATTTGGCAACAAAAGCAGGTGTGTAGTTTTGGCTGGCCTTTCAGAGTAACTGGCCTTTGACAGGAACAAAATCGCACACCACGTAGGTGTGCGTACAGTATACACCTATGAGAGGAGGACAATACGCTCCACCATCCTTAAAACTGTATTAGATTACGGAAACAAGTGTGTATATTTGGGTGGCCTGTCACAGTAACTAGGCCCAAATTAGTTTAACAGGAAAAATATAAAGGACACCATGTAGGTGTACGTACAGTTTACACTTATGAGAGGAGGACTATACGCTCCACTACAAACTGTATAAGGCTACAAAAACAAGTGTGTAGCTTTGGCTGGCCTTTGACAGTAACTAGGCTCAAATTAATTTAAGAGGAAAAATATATAGGACATCACGTAGGTGTACATACAGTTTACACTTATGAGAGGAGGACTATATGCTCCACTCTGCTTAGAACTGTACTAGCCTACAGAGACAAGTGTGTAGCTTTGGCTGGCCTTTCACAGTAACTAGGCCCAAATTAGTTTAACAGGAAAAAAACTTACACAACGTAGGTGTAGGTACAGTGTACACTTATGAGAGGTGAACAATATGTTCCGCTTAAAACAACTGTTTTAGGCTACAAAAACAAGTGTGCAGCTTTGGCTGGCCTTTCACAGTAAGTAGGCCCAAATTAGTTTGACAGCGAAAAAAACGTACACCACCTATGTTCGCACAGGTTACACTTATGAGAGGACAACAAGCTCCGCTACGCAACCTGTCTTAGGCACTAACATCATGTGACTATGGCTTTTTGCGCTCACCCTAATTGGCCCCTGTTAGCTTTAGAGTTGTAGTACACACTAGCACTGCAGCACCGAGTCACTGTGTAGTACAGCACAGTACAGTATTATTATGCAGTAATAGCAGGTGACAATGGCTTTTAGTGCTCAGCCTAACTGGCCCCTATAAGCTTTAGAGTTGCTGTACACCACACTGCATCAGTACAGTGTCGCTGTGTAGTACACCCAAGAGTGTTCTTTCTCTCTCTCTCTCCCTTCCCTGTCAGTGCTTTTCTGCTGTGATTTGGGCTTGTGGTGAATCGCTGCTGGGAAGCTGTTTTTCTGTGCAACGCACACTGCTCTATCTCTCTCTGCAATAAAACACTCTCTCTGACATAAAACGCTGGAATAGCTGGCAGCAAGATGGCTGCCGATTATATAGGGTGGTGACATCACAGGGCTGGCTGCTGATAGGCTGCATGCTGCATGTGATTCAAGGTCATCCCTCCTACCCACCTTCCCAGAGTTCCTTGCTCCATGTCCTCACATGTGAATCTGCCATATTAGATGCCCTGGAGCCTGGACCGCACTAAATGGAGTGTAATGAAGCGAGACGTTTCATCGAATCACGGCGATATTCGGATTCTTTAAGAATCATATTTTTTCCTGACATTCGTAATGAATTTGGATTCATCAGATTCAGTTCCCTCATCCCTAGTTGCTACCCTTATCATGGTTACTGTTGACAGCTGCTAAAGTGGATATCGCTTGTTGGAGGATGTAACAGAGTTGTAGTTGTTGAGGTAGAAGATCAGGGATGGCAGAGTTTTTGCAGATACAAATGATGGACAACATGTCAGGCCAGAAGCATATACTCAAAGGCATAGGTTAGAGCAGGCAGCGGGAGTACAGGTACAGGTCGCACAGGTTAGGCCAAGGAAGAATGGCAAAACAACAAACCAGGTCAATGCAGAAGAAGCAGAAAGTAAGGACACCTTAGTACTCTTTGGTGGGAATTTCTTAATAGTTTTACCCAGGTTTTTCTTGCTGTTCTTTGGCGCTTTTCTTTGGCGCAGTGATTTTTTGCACTAAAGTTTTGCAACTTTTTATTTAAATAAAATCTGTCACCAGTGTCACCTGCACTAACCTTTTGGTACCGACAGGAAGTGCATGTGACACTAATGACAACGGTACTTATCTTGTCCCATTCCGTGCAGGTGATCTCTGGTAATCTCCTCCATTAGCTTCAGCACAGGGCCCGGCTTGGGGCACGGGTGGAGCTTAGTGACATCACCGCTGCTGTTCTCTAGCAGTGGGACCCAGCATAGAGTAGCAGCGGCTTGGGGCATGTGCGAAGCTTAGTGACATCACCGCAACTGCTCTCTGCTGGCTCCCGCTGCTAGAGAACAATAGCGGTGACATCACTAAGCTCCGCCCGTGCCCCAAGCCAGGCCCGGAGCTGAAGCTAACAGTGCAGATTACAAGAGATCCCCTGAACGGAACAAGGACAAGGTAAGTACCGTTGTCATCATTGTAACCGGCACTCCCTGTTGTTACCGAAAGGTTAGTGAAGATGACACTGGTGACAGATTTCCTTTAAAAGGTTATTTCAAAAGAACATTTATGATGTGCTACTTTTCTGTTTGGCGCATCTTTAGGTGCAAATGCGCAAACTGAGGCGCAAAAGTCGTAGAGGGGGCACCTTACAAGGTAACATAGTAGTTCATAAGGTTGAAAAAAGACCAGAGTCTATCAAGTTCAATCTATATCCCTAATGAGTCCCTACTGAGTTGATCCAGAGGAAGACAAAAAAAAACTTATACTAGAGGTAAAAATTATTTCCCGACTCCAAATATGTCAGTCAGAATAAATCCCTGGATTAACCTTCAACCTTCAAGGTGGAGTACTGAAGTAAGAAATGTGATCAGCAACATATTTATCACATGCCCTGCACCACGTGATACATTTGGTGCGGTACAGTTTCCACCACACAAATTAATGGGGTAAAAAGACATAAACATACACCACTCTTGATGAATCCCGTTATCCTGAGGATATCAGTTCTGGAAAATAAAGCAAAAAATCTTTTTCAGGAACTCTTCTGTTTCATCTGGGTAAAATATAGTGTGGTGGATACAAACTTCTGATCTGGGTGACAGCCATTTATCACTATGCACACTTAATATGGCCCTCAAAGTAATACCCCTGACAGATATTTAGGCTACTTTCACACTGCTCTTATGACATGGCAGATTGACGACATCAGGGGAGCTGGGGAGAATAGCGGGAGAAAAATTACTGCAAGAGCCTTCTTTTTCTCCCGCTAAAAAATAACGGGCCCTGTCGGCCCCATAATAGTAAATGGGAGCCGCCGGGACCCGTTGTTTCCCGTTGCTCCCAGTCACAAGAATGTCCATTAAAGTCACGAAAAAAAAATTCAACGGCTGTTCTCATAGAGGAGCAATGGCAATATGAAAGGGGCCTTACAGGGAAGGTTAAAAAAACTAAAGTACAAAAAATGTTATTCCCAGCAAGCAAAACAATGCAACATATATTATCAATTTTTAGGCCATAGATGACCCATACTTTTAAATGTACCTTTGATCTTTTATATTCTTGTACCAAAAAAGATACTAGGTTTTTGCTCAGACAAGTACAGGGTCCAAATTTACCATGTTCCTTTGAATCTCCTATATTATTTCTGGGCCACTAGGCTTTGTTTAAAAGATTAAACCTCTTTTCATAACTTCTCATCCTATGAAACCTTTTAGACTTCACAAGATCATGTGATTATGCATGGACAATTGCCAGGTCCAATAAGCCTACTGGATAACTCACTGCTAAGGCTATGTTCACAGGCCAGAATTTCTGCATTCATTCAGAATTTTCACGCTGAATTCTATGCAGAATATTGTGCAGAAATTCTACTGTTTGAACATAACGTAAGAGGCAAGTTTTTACATCTTTGCTAATTTCTTATCTGTATATATAAAATTCAATGTGTGTGTGTGTATGTATGTTCCACAAAAACTTTCAAACGGCTAAAGATATTAACATGAAACTTGGCATACATGTTACTTATATGTCAACAACAAACATAGGATAGGTAATTTAACCCTTACTCACCCCCATTTGCCAGGGGCGTGGCTTATGTTTAAAATCCCATGCAAGTCAATGGGGAATATATGTTACTGCATAACTTCCAAACGGCTGGAGATATTTCGATAATACTTGGTCACATGTTACTTATATGTTCACTTAAAATATAGGATAGTTAATTTAACCCTTAACTACCCCCATTTGTGAGGGTCAGGTTTTTTGTTTTTTTTAAAGTCCCACCCATGCAACTCAATGGGAAATGTATGTTTCCATCTAATTTCCGTTAGGCTGAAGCTATTTCATTACCTGGTACACATATTACGAGTCAGGACATGAGGACGAGATATGAGGTCGGGATAGGAGGTCGGGTAGGTTGGGATAGGATGTCGGGATAGGAGGTCGGGATAGGAGGACAAGATAGGAGGATGGGATATGAGGACAGGATAGGAGGTCTGGATAGGAGGTTGGGATAGGAGGTCGAGATAGGAGGACGGGATAGGAGGTCAAGATAGGAGGTCGAGATATGAGGTCGGGAAAGGAGGTCGGGATAGGAGGTCGGGATAGGAGGTCTGGATAGGAGGTCGGGATAGGAGGACAAGATAGGAGGACAGAATATGAGGACGGGATAGGAGGTCTGGATAGGAAGTTGGGATAGGAGGTCAAGATAGGAGGAAGGGATAGGAGGTCAAGATAGGAGGTCGAGATATGAGGAAGGGAAAGGAGGTCGGGATAGGAGGTCGAGATAGAAGGTTGAGATAGGAGGTCGGGATAGGATGTCTGGATAGGAGGTCGGGATAGGAGGACAGAATATGAGGATGGGATAGGAGGTCTGGATAGGAAGTTGGGATAGGAGGTCGAGATAGGAGGAAGGGATAGGAGGTCAAGATAGGAGGTCGAGATATGAGGACAGGATAGGAGGTCAAGATAGGAGGACGGGAAAGGAGGTCGGGATAGGAGGACGGGATAGGAGGTCTGGATAGGAGGTCAGGATAGGAGGTCGAGATAGGAGGATGGGATAGGAGGTCAAGATAGGAGGACGGGAAAGGAGGTCGGGATAGGAGGTCGGGATAGGAGGTCGAGATAGGAGGTCGAGATAGGAGGACGGGATAGGAGGTCGGGATAGGAGGTCAGGATAGGAGGATGGGATAGGAGGTTGAGGACGGGATAGCAGGACGGGATAGGAGGTCGGGATAGGAGGACGGGATAGGAGGACGGTATAGGAGGTCGGGACAGGAGATCGAGATAGGAGATCGGGATAGGAGGTCGGGATGGGGGGTCGGGATATGACAATAATATATGAGGACTGCATATGAAGTCAAAAGTTTCCTCCTTTGTTTATTTTCCTCCCCAAAAAGGATTATGAAGGAAAAACCGGGCAACGCCGGGTACTCAGCTAGTTGTAGATATTGATTGAATTTAAAATGTGTACTTTTATGTTAAACATATTACTGACATAATCTATAAGGTCATAAAAGTGTCAAGATTTACCATCTAAAATAATCATGATACCTCCTAATACCACTGTTCACTAAACCTAAGTGCATTTTGTGTTAATAGTAAATATAAAGTTTTAACCCCATCCTAATGGAAAATCTTTGTATGTAGGCTTTTAACATGAATTTTGGCTAACCTGTAAGTGTGCTTTCACAAATGTTGTTTTAATATAGTTTTTATGCATTTTTTTTTAAATCAAAGAGTGAATCTATATATATAAAACTCAACATGTGTGTATGTATATATGTATGTATGTATGCATGTTCCACAAAAACTTCCAAACGGCTAAAGATATTAACATGAAACTTGCATACATGGTACTTATATGTCAACAACAAACATAGGATACTCACCCCCATTTGCCAGGGGCGGGGTTTATGTTTAAAGTCCCACACAACTCTATGGGAAATATATGTTAGTGCATAACTTCCAAACGGCTGGAGATATTTCGATAGTACTTGGTCGCATGTTACTTATATGTCCACTTAAAATATAGGATAGTTAATTTAACCCTTAACTACCCCCATTTGTGAGTGTCGGGGTTTTTGTTTAAAGTCCCATGCAAATCAATGGGAAATGTATGTTCTCACATAACTTCTGTACGGCTGGAGATATTTCAATACCTGGTACACATATTATGGGTCGGGATATGAGGACAGGATGGGAGGTTGAGATAGGAGGTCAAGATAGGAGGTCAAGATAGGAGGACAGGATAGGAGGTCGAGTTAGGAGGTCGGGATAGGAGGACGGGATAGGAGGACGGGATAGGAGGTCGAGATAGGAGGACAGGATAGGAGGCCAGGATAGGAGGTCGAGATAGGAGGACGGGATAGGAGGTTGAGATAGGAGGTCGGGTTAGGAGGTGGAGATAGGAGGTCTGGATAGGAGGTGGAGATAGGAGGACAGGATAGGGGGTTGAGATAGGAGGACGGGATAGGGGGTTGAGATAGGAGGACGGGATAGGATTGTCGAGATAGGAGGACGGGATAGGAGGATGGGATAGGATTGTCGAGATAGGAGGTCGAGATAGGAGGACGGGATAGGAGGTCGAGATAGGAGGACAGGATAAGAGGTCGAGATAGAAGGACGGGATAGGAGGTCGAGGTAGGAGGACGGGATAGGAGGTCGAGATAGGAGGACAGGATAGGAGGTCGACATAGGAGGTCGGGATAGGAGGTCGGGATAGGAGGACGGGATAGGAGGACAGGATAGGAGGGCGGGATAGGAGGATGGGATAGGAGGACTGGATAGGTTGGGATAGGAGGTCAGGGTATGAGGACGGGATATGAGGACGGGATATGGGGTTGGGCTATGACAACAATATATGGGGATGGGATTTGAAGTCAAAAGCTTCCTCCTTTGTTGATTTTCCTCCCCAACAAGGATTAGGAAGGAAAAACCGGGCAGCGCCGGGTACTCAGCTAGTAAAAAATAAAAGACAGGAAGCAAAATCTTCCCTATGATACACTGCTAAAAATAAATAAATAAAAGGAACAATTAAACAACACAATGCAATTCCAAGTCAAACACACTTCTGTGAAATCACACTGTCCACTCAGGAAGCAACACTGATTGACAATCAATTTCACATGCTGTTGTGCAAATGGAAGTGGAAATTATAGGCAATTAGCAAGACACCCCCAATAAAGAAGTGGTTATGCAGGTGGTGACCACAGACCACTTCTTAGTTCCTATGCTTCCTGGCTGATGTTTTGGTCACATTCGAATGCTGGCGGTGCTTTCACTCTAGTGGTAGCATGAGACGGAGTCTACAGCCCACAGAAGTGGCTCAGGTAGTGCAGCTCATCCAGGATGACACATCAATGTGAGCTGTGGCAAGAAGGTTTGTAGTGTCTGTCAGCATAGTGTCCAGAGCATGGAGACGCTACCAGGAGACAGGCCAGTAGATCAGGAGATGTGGAGGAGGCCATAGGAGGGCAACAACCCAGCAGAAGGACCGCTACCTCCGCCTTTGTGCAAGGAGGAGCAGGAGGAGCACTGCCAGAGCCCTGCAAAATGACCTCCAGCAGGCCATAAATGTGCATGTGTCTGCTCAAACGGTCATAAACAGACTCCATGAGGTGGTATGAGGGCCCGATGTCCAAAGGTGGGGGTTGTGCTTACAGCCCAACACTGTGCAGGCATTTGACATTTGCCAGAGAACACCAAGATTGGCAAATTCGCTACTGGTGCCCTGTGTTCTTCACAGATTAAAGCAGGTTCACACTGAGCACATGTGACAGACGTGACAGAGTCTGGAGACATCATGAAGAACGCTCTGCTGCCTGCAACATCCTCCAGCATAATCGGTTAGGTGGTGGGTTAGTAATGGTGTGGGGTGGCATTTCTTTGGGGGGGGCCACACAGCCCTCCATGTGCTTGCCATAGGTAGCCATTAGGTACCGAGAAGAGATCCTCAGACCCCTTGTGAGACCATGTGCTGGTGCGGTTGGCCCTGGGTTCTTCTTAATGCCAGACAATGCTTATGTGACTGGAGTGTGTCAGCAGTTCCTGCAAGAGGAAGGCATGGTGCTATGGACTGGCCCGTCCGTTCCCCAGACCTGAATCCGATTGAGCACATCTGGGACATCATGCCTCGCTCCATCCACCAACGCCACGTTGCACCACAGACTGACCAGGAGTTGGCGGATGCTTTAGTCCAGGTCTGGGAGGACTTCCCTCAGGAGACCATCCGCCACCTCATCAGGAGCATGCCCAGGCATTGTAGGGAGGTCATACGGGCACGTGGAGGCCACACACTCCTGAGCCTCATTTTGACTTGTTTTAAGGACATTACATTAAAGTTGGATCAGCCTGCAGTGTTGTTTTCCACTATGATTTTGAGTGTGAGTCCATATCCAGACCTCCATGGGTTGATAAATTTGATTTCCATTGATAATTTTTGTGTGATTTTGTTGTCATTGGTTGTACATTCAACTATGTAAAAACGAAAGTTTCTCATATGATTAGTTTATTCATTCAGATCTAGGACGTATTCCCTTTATTTTATTTTTGAGCAGTGTATATGTCCTTGCCTTTACAGTCCACTTCTGACATTTCCATTCAAATACTGCATTACAATACAGCATGGAAATGGCATATGTGACAGCACCCTAAGCAAGCTGGCATTCAGATGATTGATGTGACCACAAAAGGTCCCTGGAGTCAATTAAATATGAATATACACTGTCTAAAACTTGTCCCAGGAACCAATCCTGGTACCCTGATGGTGGCTTTGTCACAAAATTTGTTCTTTTCAACATTAACAACCTTATAAATACATTACACACTGCCCAAAAGAATTAAAGGGACACCTAAATCACACATTAGATCTCGATCAACAATTTATTCAACCTAAAAATCTTAAAGAGTACCTTTTACCAAATAAAACTTTTAATATAGTGTTCATTGTGTAATTAGCATACGCTTTCCCATTCACTTGCTTTTAAAATGAACAACATAAATATGTTTAACCTCTTGGGGATGCAGGGCTTAGGCATACGCCCTGCATCCCGATCCTTAAGGACTCAGGGCGTACCAGTACGCCCTGGTCCAGTTTAACAAGCAGAGAACGGGTTAAACCCGGTGGGTTTCAGTTGCTATGGGCAGCCAGGACCCACGGCTAATGCCGGGCATGGCCAATCGGGCTGCTGCCCAGCATTAACTCTAAGATGCCACGATCAAAGTTGATCGCGGCGTCTAAAGCAAAAGTAAAAGAATCCCGGCAGCTCAGCGGAGCTGATCGGGACTATCGCGACAAAATCGCGATGTCCCGATCAACTTACCGGACGACGAGTGGGTCTTCACCTGCCTCTCCGTTGTCCGATCGGCGATCTACTGCTCCATGCCTGCGCAGCAGGCTAGAGCAGCAGATCACTGGTTACACTGATCAGTGCTTTGCAATGGCATAGCAGTGATCAGTGTATGCAATCAGAAGATTGCATGTTTTAGCCCTATGGAGGGCTAAAAAAAAAAACTGTAAATATTTTTTTTACAAGAGTTCATTAACCCCTTCCCAAGAGTTCATTTAAATCACCCACCTTTTCCCATTTTTTAAATACAGTAATGTAATAAAGAATAAAAATAATCATATGTGGAACCGCCGCATGTGTAAATGTCTGACCTATTAAAATATTAGGTTAGCTAAACCACATGGTCGATGGCGTACACGTAAAAAAAATACCAACGTCCAAAATTGTGCATTATTGGTCACTTCATATACCATAAAAATTTATTAAATTAATAAAAAGCAATAAAAAGTCCCATCAAAGCAAAAACTATACCGATAAAAAAAAAAAGATGACAGCGCCAAAAATTAGCCCTCATACCGCCCCATAAACGGAAAAAGAAAAACGTTATAGGGGTTAGAAGATGCCAATTTTAAAAATACTAATTTTGGTGAATGTAGTTTAGATTTTTTTTAATTATTAAAATAAAATAAAACCTATATAAATTGGGTGTCCTTGTAACCGTATGGTCCTACAGAATAAAGATAAGGTGTCATTTTTAACAAAAAGTGCACTGCGCAGAAACACAGATATAATTTGTTTTGGGTTTCGGTACAGGTTATATTATAAAATAAGTGATGTCTTTACAAAGGACAATTGGTGATGCAAAAAACAAGCCCTTACATGGGTCTGTAGGTGCAAAATTGCAAAAACTAAAATTTGCTGAGTCCTTAAGGTGAATCCCTAAGGGGTTAAAATGTAATAGAAAAAAACTGCCACCAGGTGGCTCTGTTCTGTTCCCTGACGCAATTAACACAGTGAGTTTGGTCTCTTCCCGGCCTGGCAGGAGACCAAACTAAGAAAGTGCTTCTGGCTGCACTGAGCTTGATTGACAGCTGTACAGAGTCTCACTGATAACTGCACAGACTGAAAGCTGCAAAGAGCCTCACTGAAAGCTGCACAGACTGAAAGCAACACAAAGCCTCACTGAGAGCTGCACAGAGCCTCATTGAAAGCTGCACAGAGCCTCACTGAAAGCTGCACAGACTCAAAGCTTCACAAAGCCTCACTGAGAGCTGCATAGAGCCTCACTGAAAGCTGCACAGAGCCCCAGAAAAGCTGCACAGAGCCTCAGGAAAGCTGCACAGACTGAAAGCTGCACAGAGCTTGAGGTCTTCTATTCCTCACAGCGCTGCAAAGATGTGAGGGTGAAAGTGGTACCCAAGCAGGCTTCAGTGATGTCATGCCTGCTGGTGAATGCCCCATTTCTCCTGCTAAGCAAGAAGAACAGTAAGATACACAGCTTTTTAAAGCTCTGAATTTTTTTTAAGGGTGGGAGGAGTGTAAGGAGTAGTTAGGAAACATAGCCTGAGTTAGTTTAGAAAAGATTATTTGGTGACAGGTACTCTTTAACTGATTTAAATTGTGGAATTGGTTAACAAAAGTCAAGCTGATTGAGCTAAATATCTTAAGAAGAAAGGCCTTCTCAGTCCCGCAGACCTATCCAAGATGGCGCCAGAGGCTGCAGCTCTGCCTTACACTGACAAGTCATGCCTAGTGCCTAGTCATCTCTGCTTTTCTAAAGGTGCTTATGAAGAAGGCACTTTCTCAAGCTAAACTGTTCTCCCCAAAGTTGCCGAGATCAAATTACAGAATAAAGGCCATAGGACAGAAGTGCTAGAATCTGCTGCTAACTCAATTACTGTCATTAACCTCTTAAGGATGCAGGGCGTATGGATACGCCCTGCATTCCGAGTCCTTAAGGACGCAGGGCGTATCCATACGCCCGTGGGAATTCCGGTCCCCACCGCTAGCCGGTTGGGGACCGGAGCCAGATGCCTGCTGAAATCATTCAGCAGGCATCCCGGCATATCGCCCAGGGGGGTCATTATGCCCCCCCATGTCGGCGATGGCCGCAGATCGCTGGACAATTCAGTCCAGCGATCTGCGGCGATTATGGGTCAATCGGGTCTCCAGTGACCCGGTGACCCGGAATTACTGGCTGATCGGGGCCGTCTCTGACGGCCCCGAACAGCCAGAGCAAGCAGGGGTGAGGTAGCACTGGTGCCACCTCACGATCGCCCTGATTCGTCGGCCGCCAATCAGGGCGCCTGCTGCGGGTGTCACTCCCGCACCCGCTCCGCCCCTCTTCCGGAGGACGTGAGCGGGTGCGGGCAGAAGACCCCGGGTGCTGTGGACCCCGATCCCCGGCGTCCCTGTTGGGATCGGGGCCCCAGGAGCGGCGACCGCGGCGAGGGACTGTCCTGCGACGGAGCAGCAGCAGGAGGTGAGTGACAGCCTCCTGCTGTTGCTTAGCAACAGCTCCCAGCATGCAAAAAGGGCATGCTGGGAGCTGTAGTTATGCAGCAGCAGGAGGCAGACCACCACAACTCCCAGCATTCCCTTATGGGCATTCTGGGACTTATGGTTTTGCAACAGCTGGAGGCACATTTTTTTCTATGGAAAAGTGTACCTTCAGCTGTTGTATACCTACAACTCCCAGCTTGCACAAACAGCTAAAGTGCATGCTGGGAGTTGTAGTGGTGCATCAGCTGGTCGCATAACTACAACTCTCAGCATGCCCATTGGCTGTCGGTGACTGCTGAGGGTTGTAGTTTTGCAACAGCTGAAGGCACACTGGTCGTGAAACTCAGTTTTTTTTACCTAACTCAGTGTTTCACGACCGGTGTGCCTCCAGCTGTTGCAAACTACAACTCCCAGCAGTCACCTTCCACCATGCACCGTACATGCTGGGAGTTGTAGTTTTGCAACAGCTGGAGGCACACTGGTTTTGAAACACTGAGTAAGGTCACAAACTCAGTGATACATAACCAGTGTGCCTACAGCTGTTGCAAAACTAAAACTCTCAGCATGTACAGTCTGTCAGCGCATGCTGGGAGTTGTAGTTTTGCAACAGCTGGATGTCCCCCCCCCCATGTGAATGTACAAGGTACACTCACATGGGTGGAGGTTTACAGTAAGTATCGGGCTGCACGTTTGAGCTGCGGCAAATTTTCTGCCGCAGTTCAAACTGCCAGCGAGAAACTACTGTGAACCCCCACCTGTGCGACTGTACCCTAAAAACACTACACTAACACAAAATAAAATAAAAAGTAAAAACACTACATATACACATACCCCTACACAGCCCCCCTTCCCTCCCCAATAAAAATGAAAAATGTCTGGTACGCCACGGTTTCCAAAACGGAGCCTCCAGCTGTTGCAAAACAACTACTCCCAGTATTACCAGACAGCCACTGACTGTCCAAGCATGCTGGGAGTTTTACACCAGCTGGAGGTACCCTGTTTGGGAATCACTAGCGTAGAATACCCTTATGTCCACCCCTATGCAATCCCTAATTTAGGCTTCAAATGTGCATGGCGCTCTCACTTTGGAGCCCTGTCGTATTTCAAGGCAACAGTTTAGGGCCACATATGGGGTATCGCCGTACTCGAGAGAAATTGCCTAACAAATTTTGGGGGGAATTTTCTGCTTTTACCCTTTTTAAAAATGTAAAATTTTTGGGAAAAGAAGCATTTTAGGTAAAAAAAAAAAAAATTTTTTTTATACATATGCAAAAGCCGTGAAACGCCTGTGGGGTATTAACCTGTTAAGGACATGGGACGTTCTCTAACGTCCCCACTACCTGGGCTTTAATGCCCAAGGACGTTAGAGAACGTCCTGTTGTATTTCCGATCTCTGCCGCTTGCCGGGCAGAGATTGGAACTGGATGCCTGCTGAAAACTGGATGCCTGCTGGAACTGGATGCCTGCGGAAGGGAAATCGCCCTTGTGATCTGCGGCGATACCGGGCTGATCGGGTCTCTGGGACCCGACCGCCCGGTAATTTCGCATGATCCCGGCTGTCACAGACAGCCAGGACCATGCTGAAGTATCGGAGCGAGGTGGCAAGCCTGCCACCTCCTCCGATCCCCTGCGATCCGTCGGTTAACTAACCGACCAATCGCAAGGGGGGGGGCAGTTACTTCCTCCCGTCCTGCCTGGCCCCTGGAAGTCCGGAGAGGACGGGAGGAAGACCGGAGGATGCAGCGGGGGACGGGGGAGTGCTGGGGACCAGCCCCGGTACTTACCTCGTCCCTGAAGACCCGGATCCCGGCGAGGAAGATGGCGGCGGCAGCGAAAGGTGAGTAGATCTTCAGCCGCGGTCGGGCCCTTTACAGCTATGCACGTCGCCGTAAAGCGACATGCATTGCTGTAATGGGACCCTGTAAACTACAACTCCCAGCATGCCCAGACAGCCCTTGGCATCTGGGCATGCTGGGAGTTGCAGTTTTGCAACATCTGGAGGTCCACAGTTTGGAGACCACTGTGCCCTTCCAGATGTTGCAAAACTACACATCCTCAGCATGCCCTTACAGTCCAGGCATGCTGGGAGTTGTAGTTCTGTAACATCTGGCCCTTCAGATGTTGCAGAACTACAACTCCCAGCATGCCTGGACAGTTTTGGCATACTGGGAGTTGTAGTTTTGCAACATCTGGAAGGGCACAGATTGGGAACCACTGTATTAGTGGTCTGCAAACTGTAGTCCTCCAGATGTTGCAAAACTACAACTCCCAGCATTCTGGGAGTTGTAGTTCGGCAACATCTGGTTCTAAAGATGTTGCCGAACTACTACTCCCAGCATGCCTGAGAATGCTGGGAGTTGTGGTTTTGCAACAACAGGAGGCACACTGGTTGGGAAACATTGTCTGTTTCCTAACTCAGTGTTTCCCAACCGTGTGCCTCCAGCTGTTGCAAAACTATAACTACCAGCATGCACTGATAAACTGTGCATGCTGGGAGTTGTAGTTTTGTAACAGCTGGCGGTCCCCTCCCCCCTGTGAATGTACAGGGTAAATTCACATGGGCAGGGGGCTTACAGTGAGTATCAGGCTGCAAGTTTGCGATGCAGCAAATTTTGCGCGGCAGCTCAAACTCGCAGCGGGAACTCGCTGTAATCCCCCCTGCCCGTGTGACTGTACCCTAAAAACACTACACTACACTAACACAAAATAAAATAAAAAATAAAAAAAACACTACATATACACATACCCTTACACAGCCCCCTTCCCCAATAAAAATGAAAAACGTCCGGTATGCCACTGTTTCCAAAATGGAGCCTCCAGCTGTTGCAAAACAACAACTCCCAGTATTGCCGGACAGCCGTTGACTGTCCAAGCATGCTGGGAGTTTTGCAACAGCTGGAGGCACCCTGTGTGGGAATCACTGGCGTAGAATACCCCTATGTCCACCCCTATGCAAATCCCTAATTCAGGCCTCAAATGCGCATGGCGCTCTCACTTTGGAGCCCTGTCGTATTTGAAGGCAACAGTTTAGGGTCACATATGGGGTATCGCCGAGAAATTGTGTTACAAATTTTCGGGGGCTTTTTCTCCTTTAACCCCTTACGAAAAGGTGAAGTTGGGGTCTACAACAGCATGTTAGTGTAAAAAAATAAATTTTTTACACTAACACGCTGGTGTTGCCCTATACTTTTCATTTTGACAAGAGGTAAAAGGGAAAAACGCCCCCCAAAATTTGTAATGCAATTTCTCCCGACTACGGAGATACCCCATATGTGGGCGCAAAGTGCTCTGGGGGCGCACAACAAGGCCCAGAAGGGAGAGTGCACCATGTACATTTGAGGTGATTTGCACAGGGAGCGGTTTTGACAAACGCAAAAAAACTACATGTGACCCCATTTCGGAAACTACACCCTTCACGGAATGTAATGAGGGGTGCAGTGAGAATTTACACCCCTATGGTGTCTGACAGATCTTTGGAACAGTGGGCTGTGCAAATAAAAAAAATTTGTACAGCCCACTGTTCCAAAGTTCTGACAGACACCAGTGGGGGGTAAATGCTCACTGTACCCCTTGTTACGTTCCTCAAGGGGTCTAGTTTCCAAAATGGTATGCCATGTTGGGGTTATTTTGCTGTCCTGGCACCATAGGGGCTTCCTAAATGCGACATGCCCCCCGAGCAAAATTTGCTCACCAAAAGCCAAATATGACTCCTTCTCTTCTGAGCATTGTAGTTTGCCCGTAGTGCACTTCAGGTCCACTTATGGCGTACCTTCATACTCAGAAGAGATGGGGTTACAAATTTTGAGGGGGTATTTTCTGCTATTAACCCTTGCAAAAATGTGAAATTTGGGGGGAAACACACATTTTAGTGAAAAAATATATCTATTTTTTTACATATGCAAAAGTCGTGAAACCCCTGTGGGGTATTAAGGCTCACTTTATTCCTTGTTACGTTCCTCAAGGGGTCTAGTTTCCAAAATGGTATGCCATGTGAGGGTTTTTGTTGTTGTGGCACCATAGGGGCTTCCTAAATGCGACATGCCCCCCGACCAAAATTTGCTCTCCAAAAGCCAAATATGACTCCTTCTCTTCTGAGCATTGTAGTTCGCCCGTAGTGCACTTCAGGTCCACTTATGGGGTACCTTTATACTCAGAAGAGATGGAGTTACAAATTTTGGGGGGTATTTTCTGCTATTAACCCTTGCAAAAATGTGAAATTTGGGGGGAAACACACATTTTAGTGAAAAAATATATATATTTTTTTACATATGCAAAAGTCGTGAAACACCTGTGGGGTATTAAGGTTCACTTTACCCCTTGTTACGTTCCCCAAGGGGTCTAGTTTCCAAAATGGTATGCCATGTGGGGATTTTTTGCTGTTTTGGTACCATAGGGGCTTCCTAAATGCAACATGCCCCCCAAAAACCATTTCAGAAAAACATACTCTCCAAAATCCCCTTGTCGCTCCTTCGCTTCTGAGCCCTCTACTGCGCCCGCCGAACACTTTTCATGGACATATGAGGTATGTCCTTACTCGAGAGAAATTGGGCTACAAATATAAGTATACATTTTCTCCTTTTACCCCTTGTAAAAATTAAAAAATTGGGTCTACAAGAACATGCGAGTGTAAAAAATGAAGATGGGGAATTTTCTCCTTCACTTTGCTGCTATTCCTGTGAAACACCTAAAGGGTTAAAACGCTGACTGAATGTCATTTTGAATACTTTGGGGGGTGCAGTTTTTATAATGGGGTCATTTGTGGGGTATTTCTAATATGAAGACCCTTCAAATCCCCTTCAAACCTGAACTGGTCCCTGAAAAATAGTGAGTTTGAAAATTTTGTGAAAAATTGGAAAATTGCTGCTTAACTTTGAAGCCCTCTGGTGTCTTCCAAAAGTAAAAACACGTCAATTTTATGATGCAAACATAAAGTAGACATATTGTATTTGTGAATATTTTTATTTTTTTTTGGAATATCCATTTTCCTTACAAGCAGAGAGCTTCAAAGTTAGAAAAATTCAAAATTTTCAATTTTTTCTGCAAATTTTGGAATTTTTCACTAAGAAACGATGCAAGTATCGACAACATTTTACCAATAACATAAAGTAGAATATGTCACGAAAAAACAATCTCGGAATCAGAATGATAGGTAAAAGCATTCCAGAGTTATTAATGTTTAAAGTGACAGTGGTCAGATGTTCAAAAAACGCTCCGGTCCTAAGGTGTAAAATGGCCTGGTCCTTAAGGGGTTAAGGTTCACTTAACCCCTTGTTACGTTCCCCGAGGGGTCTAGTTTCCAAAATAGTATGCCATGTGTTTTTTTTTTTTGCTGTTCTGGCACCATAGGGGCTTCCTAAATGCGGCATGCCCCCAGAGCAAAATTTGCTTTCAAAAAGCCAAATGTGACTCCTTCTCTTCTGAGACCTGTAGTGCGCCAGCAGAGCACTTTTCACCCCCATATGGGGTGTTTTCTGAATCGGAAGAAATTGAGCTTCAAATTTTGGGGGGTATTTTCTGCTTTAACCCTTTGTAAAAATGTAAATTTTTTGGGAAACCAAGCATTTTAGGTAATTTTTTTAATTTTTTTTTACATATGCAAAAGTTGTGAAACCCCTGTGGGGTATTAAGATTCACTTTACCCCTTGCTACGTTCCCCGAGGGGTCTAGTTTCCAAAATAGTATGCCATGTGTTTTTTTTTTTGCTGTTCTGGCACCATAGGGGCTTCCTAAATGCGGCATGCCCCCAGAGCAAAATTTGCTTTCAAAAAGCCAAATGTGACTCCTTCTCTTCTGAGACCTGTAGTGCGCCAGCAGAGCACTTTTCACCCCCATATGGGGTGTTTTCTGAATCGGGAGAAATTGGGCTTCAAATTTTGGGGGGTATTTTCTGCTATTACCCTTTTTAAAAATGTAAAACCTTTGGGAAACCAAGCATTTTATTTAACATTTTTTTTTTTTTTTTTACATATGCAAAAGTCGTAAATCACCTGTGGGGTATTAAGGTTTACTTTACCCCTTGTTATGTTCCCCGAGGGGTCTAGTTTCCAAAATGGTATGCCATGTGTTTTTTTTTTGCTGTTCTGGCATCATAGGGGCTTCCTAAATGCAACATGCCCCCCAAAAACCAATTCAGAAAAACGTACGCTCCAAAATCCCCTTGTCGCTCCTTCCTTTCTTAGCCCTCTACTGCGCCCGCCGAACAATTAACATAGACATATGAGGTATGTGCTTACTCGAGAGAAATTGGGTTTCAAATACAAGTAAAAATTTTCTCCTTTTTACCCCTTTCAAAAATTGAAAAATTGGGTCTACAAGAACATGCGAGTGTAAAAAATGGAGATTGTGAATTTTCTCCTTTACTTTGCTGCTATTCCTGTGAAACCCCTAAAGGGTTAAAACGCTGACTGAATGTCATTTTGAATACTTTGGGGGGTGCAGTTTTTATAATGGGGTAATTTATGGGGTATTTCTAATATCAAGACCCTTCAAATCCACTTCAAACCTGAACTGGTCCCTGAAAAAAAGCGAGTTTCAAAATGTTGTGAAAAATTGGAAAATTGCTGCTGAACTTTGAAGCCCTCTGGTGTCTTCCAAAAGTAAAAACATAAATGATGCAAACATAAAGTAGACATATTGTTTATGTGAATAAAAAAAATTATTTGGAATATCCATTTTCCTTACAAGCAGAGAGCTTCAAAGTTGGAAAAATGCAAAATTTTCAAATTTTTCATCAAATTTTGGGATTTCTCACCAAGAAAGGATGCAAGTTACCATAAAATTTCACCACTATGTTAAAGTAGAATATGTCACTAAAAAACAATCTCGGAATCAGAATGATAACTAAAAGCATTCCAGAGTTATTAATGTTTAAAGTGACAGTGGTCAGATTTGCAAAAAATGGCCGAGTCCTTAAGGTGAAAAAGGGCTCCGTCCTTAAAGGGTTAAAGATGAGGGAAACCAGAAAAACCTTTGGGGTCCACCCTGGCAAATGATGATTATGAGACCACAAAATTAACAATGCACTCACTGTCATTGAAGATTAGAAAATCTGGAGTCACAAGAAGAACCTTCTGGACATTGCTCAATCCACCCAGGTGAAATGATTATCATGAGACTGCTGCTGGAGGCCCTCAGCGGTTATTGAGCTACAATATACATTTTGGTTTGGCAGTGTCTAAAAAATGAATCAACATTTGCACACCTGAAGACCTAGACAAAGCCTGGCCAGCACTGGACATTTCACCTGTGAAAGTACCCTCTTAGCTCCCTATGCCAGTACTGAAGGCCCTGCCACCGCTATCTAGGTTAGAACTTTGGAGGCAAGTTGGCTACACAAAGACCTAAAAGGAATAGGTAGACGCCAGTAAAAAGTTTGCCACTTTTGTTTGGTGCTTTCCTGTGTCTTTACTCTCCTATGAAGCAAACTTCATATGTCTAGACCACTCAGTTCCCCTGCCCTTTGTTGGGTGTTTGTTTACCTTGTGTTTGAGGAAATTGGTTGAAGATTTAGGGAGAAAAATTCCTTCCAGATTACAAATCTGGAAATTAAAATAAATGCCTGGATCAAAAACTATTGTCCAGAATATAGTGACTACTGTATTACTTGTAATATTATTGCTCTCCAGTAAGGGTTTGCCTTGACCACTTTCTCTGACAGACAGTTCCATAGTCTCACTTCTCTTACAGTAAAGAATCCCTTTTTGTTCTAGTTCAGAAAACTTATTTCCTCTAGATGCAGTGTATGCCCCCTTTTTATAGATATAGTCCTTGGTATTAATTGATCATGGGAGAGATCTGTATGTACTGTCCCATGATTTAGGTATACATAGTTATAAGGTTGGCCAAAAGCCATATTTTATCTGGATTAAATAACCCTAATTCTGATAATCTTTCTGGGTACTGTAGTCCTACCATTCCCCTTTTACTCTGGTTTCCCGTCTTTGAACCCTCTCCAGCTCCACTATATCTTTCTTGTACAAAGTATTCCATGTGTGGTCTGGCTAGTGATTTGTACAGTGGTATAATTATTTCTTTGGCATCTATGCCCCTTTTGATGCCCCTAAGGTTTTATTTGCCTTGGCAGCATCTGTCTGACACTGGTTGCTACAGTTAAATTTACTATTGACAAAACTTCTAAGTCCTTTTTAATTTTGGTTGTCAACAGTATGTTTCCATTTAATGCTTTGTCCCAGTCTGGATTTTTCTTTCCCATGTGCATAAAAATACATTTATCTGTGTTGAACCTCATCTGTCACTTCCCAGCCCAAGCCTTCAACCTATCCAGATCTATTTGTAACAGTGCACTTTCCGCTATTGTATTATCTACTATACACAATGCATTGTTCTCAATTGTGTTAACCACTTTACAGAATTTAGAACATTCTGCAAAGATTGATGTTACGATATGTGCTCCGGCAGCACACGCTGGCAGTGAGCACATGGTTCCGTTACCTGCTGCTGCTGGCAGGGCTGGAACTCGCATCGCGGGACCTGCCCACATATGAGTCCCAGTCCGTCACTCACCTGGTGCTTCTCCGGCCCCCGCCTCTGCCTCTCTGCTCTGGCGCGTGTGTCCCCTTCCCCTAGGGCACGAGCGCGCCAGAGCTTTAAGATTTAAAGGGCCAGTGCGCTCATTAGTGTAATTCACCAGTGGCTCATTGATAAATTCTTCCACCCTCCTCACTTCCCTGCCAGATCTGTGTTGCCTTGTGCCTGAGAGAAAGCATTCCTGAGAGTTGCCTTGCAGTGTATCTGATCCTTTGCTCTGTGACTTGACCTTGCTCATCTGCCGCCTGCATATTGACCTCCTGCTACGTCCTGAATATGCTACTGTGCCGCCTGCCTTGACCTTCTGCTATCCTGACTACGAGCTGCCTTATCCCTCCTGTGCCTTGCATCTCCTCAGCCGCCTGTGTGGTTGAGCCGTGTCAGGGGTAACGACCTGTGTGCCACCTGCCGCAGCAAGTCCATCCCTCTTTGTGGTGGGCTCTGGTGAAAACCAGCGGCACCTTAGACTCCGCTCCCTGGTACGGTCTGAGTCATCTGCCACACAGGTCCAGCGGATCCACATCCACCTGAGTTCCTGTCTTCTGAAATGTGAGTGTTACAATTGACACTTTACCATATAATCCCTCTACAAGTTCATCAATAAATATATTAACCCTTATATACAGGAGGAATGATGAAGGCTCCTGACTCAAGCCCATGCCATATCATGGAGCATCGCTGATAGATGGCATTTGGCAATTGCCATGGCTGACCATTAATATTTGAATTTGCTGCTGTCAAAGATGACAGTATTGTGTGTAAAGGAACACTTATCTGCTCCCTGGTGGTCTAGTAAAAAGAAATCAACCCCCCACCCCTCCACAACATGATTGTTGGGGGGGGGGAGCGGGGGTTGGTTTTGTTTATTATCCATTGTTAAAGTAGCCAGAGGGCTTTCCTCTCCTTTACTGCTGTTCCATTTCCAAATAGAATATATGCAAACATTATAAAATTATTTAGTATTGTCGCATGCATCATTTTCCAAACTGTTCACCCCTTAAGGACCAAGGGCGTACCTGTATGCCCTTGTCCTGCTCCCGTGCTATAACATGGGGTCACGGGCTTACCCCATGTCATAGCCAGGTGGTCCTGGCAGCTATCACCAGGACCCGTGGCTAATGCCAGACATCACTGAGTGAGTATGGCTACTTCATTTCTTGGAATATACTTCTATTGCATAACACTTTTCAATGCTGTGCAATAGCATGACATGGCTTCCTGCATTGAAGAAGTCCAGATCGGACAGGTTAGAGGCAGGCAGGAAACCTCCCAAAATCATCTCAGCTGATCAGGAACCCGCTTTTTCATTCTGGTGGTCTTGATCAGTTACCTGAGCTCACCAGCATCCATTTTAAGTTTTTAGAAGATCTCTGTACGGTTGATTGCGGCGTCTTAAGGATTAATGCCGATGGGTCCTGGCTGCTCATAGCAACCGGGATCCAACAGGTATGAAGTGCGCTCATCTCCTAAGCGTGCTTCATATTCCGGTAGCGGATACAGGGCGTACATGTACATCCTGTGTACTTAAGGGGTTGCAATATAACATTATTTATCCCATAAGGCAAATGGTGTAAATATTAGAGATGAGTGAATCGAAGCTGACGAACCCAAATTAGTTATGAATTTCATAAAATATTTGATTTGCAATTAATGTTAATGAATATTCTATAGCTCGAATCGCTTCATTAAACTCCATTTACTGCAGTCCAGGCTCCAGGGCATCTAAAATGGTGCATTGTCATGTCAGTACATGGGGCAAGGAACGTTGGGAAGGCGGGAAGGGAAGTAGGCAGGATGACCCTGAATCACATGCAGGAGGCAGCCTATCAGTAGCCAGTCACCCCTGTGATGGAACAACCCTATATATTCGGCAGCCATTTTGCGGCTCGTCATATCATTCATTACACTGTATACATAGTATCATAGTAACAAAGTTCATAAGGTCAAAAAAAGACCAGAGTCCATCAAGTTCAACGTATATCCCTAATGAGTCCCTACTGAGTTGATATAGATCTAGAATCAATAACCTGTAATGTTATTATTCTGCAAAAATGCATCCAGACCCCTTTTAAATTCTTTTACAGAGTTCACCATGACCACCTCCTCGGGTAGAGAATTCCAAAGTCTTGCTGCTCTTACAGTAAAGAACACCTTTCTGTGCTGGTGTAGAAACCTTCTTTCCTCTAGATAGAGAGCGCCCCCTTGTTGTAGATATAGTCCTGGGTATAACTAGAACATGGGAGAGATATCTGTACTGTCCCCTGATATATTTATACATAGTTATTAGGTCGCCCCTAAGCCTTCTTTTTTCTAAACTAAATAACCCTAATTCTGATCATCTTTCTGGGTACTTTAGTCCTCCCATCCCCCGTATTACTCTGGTTGCCCGTCTTTGAACCCTCTCCAGCTCCACTATATCTTTCTTGTACACTGGTGCCCAGTACTGTACACAGTATTCTATGTATGGTCTGACTAGTGATTTGAACAGCGGTAGAATTATTTCCTTGTCGTGGGCATCTATGCCCCTACTGATGCACCCCATGATTTTATTTGCCTTGGCAGCAGCTGCCTGACACTGGTCACTACAGCTAAATTTACTATTAACTAAGACTCCCAAGTCCTTTTCCACGTCAGTCGTCCCAAGTGTTCTCCCATTTAACACATAATCCCAGCCCAGATTTTTCTTCCCCATGTGCATTACTTTACATTTATCAGTTTTGAACCTCATCTGCCACTTCCCAGACCAAACCTCCAACCTATCCAGATCCATTTGTAACAGTGCACTGTCCTCTATTGTGTTGACCGCTTTACAGAGTTTAGTATCATCTGCAAAGATTGCTACTTTACTATTCAACCCCTCTACAAGGTCATTAATGAATATATTAAATGGAACTGGACCCAAGACTGACCCCTATGTTACCCCACTAGTAACAGTCACCCAATCAGAATAAGTACCATTAATAGCCAACCCTCTGTTTCCTATCACTGAGCCAGTTAATTACCCACTTGCACACATTTTTCCCCAGTCCAATAATTCTCATTTTATGCACCAACCTTTTATGTGGCACCGTATCAAATGCTTAGGAAAAATCCAGATATACGACATCCAGCGATTGCCCCTGGTCCAGTCTGGAGCTCATCTCCTCATAAAAGCAGATCAGGTTAGTTTGACAGGACCGATCCCTCATAAAGCCATGCTGATATGGGGTCATACATTTATTATTATCAATATACTCCAAAATAGCATCCCTTAGAAAGCCCTCAAACAATTTACATACAACGGAGGTTAAACTAGCAGGCCTATTTTAAATATTGGCACCACATTTGCCATGCGCCAGTCCTGGGGAACAGTCCCTGTTACTTTAGAGTCCCTGAATATTAAAAATAGGGGTCTGTCTATTACATTACTTAATTCCTTTAGAACACGGGGTGAATGCCATCTTGACCTGACGATTTGTCTTTTTTGATTTTTTTGTAGGTGGCACTGTACTACTTCCTGGGTTAGACAGGTGACCTGTAATGGGGAGTTTACCTTACCTCACTGTATTTCACCTGGCAATTAAATTTCCCCGGTGAATACAGTGGAGAAGAATTTGTTTAATATATTTGCTTTTTCCGGATCCCCATTTATAATTTTTTCCTCATCATTTTTTAAAGGGCCAACACTTTCATTTTTAACCATTTTGCTATTTATATAGTTAAAAAACATTTTGGGGTTAGTTTTACTCTCTTTCGCAATGAGTCTTTCTGTCTCAATTTTTGCGGCTTTTATCAGTTTTTTTTTACATATTTTGCATTTTTCTCTATAGCTTTTTAATGCTTCTTCACTGCCATCCTGTTATAGTAGTTTAAATGCTTTATTTTTGTCATTTATTGCCCCCTTAACATTTTTATTCATCCATATTGGTTTTCTTTTATTTCTGACCCTTTTATTCCGATGAGGTAACTACATCTTACAGATTTAAAAGTCTCCCATTTTGTGTCAGCATTCTTGTTTTTGAAGACATTATCCACATTTGTGTTGTTAAGGGCTTCTCTGAGCTGATCAAACTTTGCCTTCCTAAAGTTTTTGTGGCCCCTCGAGAGATTCCCTTATTGAAGAACAAGCTATAATCTGTTATATTATGATCACTATTTCCTAGGTGTCCTTCTACTTGAACATTAGTTACTCTGTCAGGTCTGTTGGTTAATATTAAGTCTAGTAGGGTGCCTCCTCTGGTCAGGACCTGCACTATTTGGGACAGATGATTAATTATCTTTAGTTATAGTCAGAAGCCTGTTTCCTTTATGAAATTCACAGGTCTCAGTCTCCCAGTTTATATCAAGATAAAGTCCCCCATTATTATCACATCATTCTTATTTGCTGCCTTGTTTATTTGCCTCAGTAATTGATGTTCTGCCTCTTCCAATATGTTTGGTGACTTATAGCAAACCCCTATCAGATTTTTTATTTATTTTCATCTCCATATATTTCTACCCATAATGACTCCACATTATCATTTCTCTCCCATATAGACTCCCACAGTGGGGCCTTCGGACTCGATTTCACATAAAGACAAACACCTCCCCCTTTCCGTTTTGTCCCATCCTTCCTGAATAGACTATAACCCTGTATGTTGACCACCAGGTCACAGCTATCTTCCAACCAAGTCTCTGTTATACCCACTTTGTCATAATTCTCCTCAGACATCAACCACTCCAGTCCCTCTGTTTTATTGGTCAGACTTCTGGCATTAGTCAACATTCAATTTAAAGGTGTATGTTTTTCTTCCTATGAAGCCTATGCCTATTATCTATTCTTACCCCTCCCTCCTTTCTAACCCCTCCCTACAGATAGAACGGACATCGCTCTGTGTGTGTGTGTTACACAGAAAAGCTCATTCCAGCAGCATTTCACATCCTAGTCACATCAGCGTTCTGGTGGACAGAGAGCAGTGTTTTTTTCACTGAAAAGGATTTTTACTGCAGCCATTAACCTCCCGGTTACTTTCTTCAGCATTGTATTACAGAGAGGTGCACATAGCTGTGTGTTGCCTCATATATTTCAGCAAGCTGCCTCTACTTCATAAACCTTAGCAGAGAAGGCAGGAATAATTTTTCAGAGCAATTCTGTGTCTCTGTTCCACAACAAATCATCTGCTGGTTATACTAGTCTGTAGACGGTTTAATACCCAGCAGTCCATTCCTAATAGTCATTGACAGAGTAAAATTCTGTGTTAAGTACACAGCTTTTTTGTGCTGCAGCACTGTTGTGTTCTGCTGGTGTTGTGCAAAAATACTTTTTTTTAAAGCGTACTGTACCACATGCCTACATCTATGTAGTGTACTATTTTGTACCTGTTAATCTGTCAAGGGCCTACATGCTGTGAAAGTCCGGGCAAAAGCAATCACCAGGTGGTGTTTTACTAAAATATGTTTTTTTGAGCGTACTGTACTGCATTTTACGGCCCTCATAAGTGCATACCACATACCTACATCTAAGTGGTGTACTATTTTGTGCCTGGTAATCTGTCAAGGGCCTACACACTGTAAAAGGACAGCCAAAAGTAATCAATGGCTGGTGTTTTACTCAAATAATTTTTGAAGTGTACAGTAGCACATTTTTCTGCCCTCATAAGTGCATACCACATACCTACATCTAAGTAGTGTACTATTTTGCACCTGTTAATCTGTCAAGGGCCTACATACTGTGAAAGGACAGCAAAGAGTAATCACTGGCTGGTGTTTTACTCCAATACTTTTTTAAGTGTACTGTAGCACTTTTTTCTGCCCTCATAAGTGTATACCACATACCTACATCTAAGTACTATACTATTTTAAACCTGTTAATCTGTCAAGGGCCTAGATACTGTGAAAGTCCAAGCAAAACTACTCACCAGCTTATGTTTTTACTCAGATACTTTTTTAAGTGTACTGTAGCACTTTTTTCTGCCCTCATAAGTGTATACCACATACGTACATCTAAGTAGTGTTATATTTTAAATCTGTTAATCTGTCAAGGGCCTACATACTGTGAAAGGACAGCCAAAAGTAATCACCGGCTGGTGTTTTAATCGAATAATTCTTGAAGCGTACAATAGCACATTTTTCTGCCCTCATAAGTGCATATCACATACGTACATCTAAGTAGTGCACTATTTTGTACCTGTTAATCTGTCAAGAGCCTACATACTGTGAAAGTACTCACCGGCTGGTGTTTTTACTCAAATACTTTTTTAAGTGTACTGTAGCGCATTTTTCTGCCCTCATAAGTGCATACCACATACGTACATCTAAGTAGTGTACTATTTTGTACCTGTTAATCTGTCAAGGGCCTACATACTGTAAAAGGACAGCCAAAAGTAATCACCAGCTGGTGTTTTACTCTAATACTCTAATTTAAGTGTAGTGAAGCGTATTGTACTCCCCTCACATACGCACTAAGTATGTCACGCAGAGAAATGCCAGGACATGCCCAGAGGAGTGGCAGAGGCCTAAATTTATCAGGCAGAGGTTGCAGCAGGCTAAGAGCGAGTAGCAGCAGGAGTCGCAACATGAGGCCTGAGCTCCTGGTATCAGCTAGCGGTCGTGTCTCGACCAGCAACTCATCTGCCGTCATCGATTGGTTAACACGGTCATCCACTTCAACACAAGTGAGATCTGATACCCCCAGTCAACAGTCAGTGGGTTCCTCCGACACAACCCTCAGTTGGCATGGCCTGGGAGCAGTCCCTGTCCTCCCATTGCCTCTGTCCTATGCTGTTCCCTCCCCTACAGAAGCATCTTATGCTGTGGGTTCAGCTCCAATATTCACTGAGGACGATCTAATAGAGGACAGTCAGCAGCTACTGCCCAGCCAATAAGTGGAGGAGACTTACGCCGCTTCCTCCGATAGGCAGGCAAGTAGTAATGAGGGGAGTGACGTAGGAGGCAGTGTTGCCAGGGTTCAGGGTCCTGAAGCAGACCCTGTTGAGGATCCTGAAGAAGACATCAGTGACATGCAGACACTTGTTGATGATGATGAAGCAGATCGCAATTGGGAGCCGAGTGCAGAAGGGGCTTCATCATCATCAGGAGAAGAGAGATGCAGGTTGCCCGTGAGGCAGCAGCTGAGCCAGCAAGGTGGTAGCATGGTTGTCAGTCAGAATGGTGGCATAAGTCAAAATTCTGGAGCCAAACTTGCCTGGGGGAGACCACCTGCTTCACGGCAGCCCACTTTCCCGGAAGGTAGTGGAACAGGGGTTCCTGGAGATGGCGGCAGTAGCAATTAATTAGTGTGGACTGTTGGTGGGAAAATCAGCTACTCGGCAGTGTGGTAGTTTTTCATCAAGCATCCTGAGGAGGTTCACATAGCCACATGCAAGATATGTCGGCAGAAGGTGAAGCGTAGCCAGGGTCCCAATGTTGGCACCACGGCCCTGCCTTTACATATGCTTCACCACCATAAAGCGGCCTGGGAGAACCGTGGCTCCGATGTAGTGGTCCAGCCTGCTGCATCACCCAGTGGCACGCCACTCCCTCTTTCAGCCAGCCAAGGCTCCACCATCTCAGCCAAAGGGAACTGTGTGTCATACCCTCCTTCTGTCGCTCCCGATGCTCCTGCTTCTCCTACTTTTAGTCAGCCATTCCGCCAACAATCCATCGGTGAAGTCATGTCCAAGAGACAACAGAACCATGTCCAGAGCACAGCTGAATGTGCTCCTGTCCAAGTTGCTGGTGTTGCAGTCCCTTCCTTTTCAAGTGGTGGGCTCTGCACCTTTCAGAGGACTTATGGCTTGCGCCGAGCCGAGGTGGAGAGTGCCAAGCTGTCATTTCTTTGCGAAGAAGGCAGTACCAGCCCTGCACAATTTTGTGAAAGAGAAGGCAGTCCAATCCTTGAGCCTGTTGGTGTGTACCAAAGTGCATGGCAGCGCCGACATCTGGAGCTGTAACTATGGTCAGGGACAATACATGTCCTTTATAGCTCACTGGGTGAATGTGGTTCCTGCACAGCCACAACACGGACTTGGACAGGTCACGCCGCTTCCTCCTCCTTGCTCTCAGGCTGTTGGTCCTGTGACAGTGTGCGACTCCGCCTCCTCATCCTTCACCGTGTCCTCACCCTCCACTGCCCAGACAAGTTTCAGTGGCCCTTCAGTATACCATCTGTGCAGGGCACGGCGGTGTCACGCTGTTCTTCACATAGTTTGCCTTGGCAAAAGGAGTCACACAGGGGAGGAACTACTAAAAGTAATTTGTAAAGAAATCGGAGCATGGCATACTCCACGAAAACTGGAAATGGAAACCATGGGGACTGACAACGGGAAGAACATCTTGCATGCGCTTCGACTGGGTAGGCTGAACCATGTGCCCTGCAGGGCACACGTTCAATCTAATCGTGAAGCAGTTTCTGAAGTGTTCCCCCCATTTTCAAGACATCCCAACAATGGGAAGGAAACTTTGCATGCACTTCAGCCACTCGTACATCGCAAAGCACACCTCCCTTGAGGTGCAGCGTCAGAACGGTATTCCCCAACATAGTCTGATTTGTGACATTGCCACACGTTGGAATTCCACCCTCCATATGTTGGACCGACTGTACGAACAGAGAAAAGCCATCACTGATTTCTTGATGATCCAAGCGGATAGGGGTACTCCCCTGTGTAACTTCAATGTGAACTAGTGGCAGCTCATACGTGACAATATAAATCACCAGCTGACCAGTACCAGTGAAAGAGGTGCCTAAAATATACCTTTTATTTCCATTCTTAAAAGCAACATATATGTGAATATTGTGCTTGTATTATGTAAGAAAATACCAAAACAAGAGAAGAGAGCTGTTAAGATATATCTAGGGAGTGCTATATTGCTGAGACATAAGCACCTCCCATTTTTATTTCAGTATGATTATTGTAACTCAAATAATTAGAATTACTCCCTTAGTCATCCATTACTGGTGACTAGTTCACCCAACGCGTTTCTGTCGCCTTTTTAAACTACGTCATCAGGGGAGTTTAACAGAACATCAAGAGTTATTAAAAATATATATGCCAGAGTCCAGTGACCCATCAGACAGTAAGAGATTATTTATAATTCCTCTCCACTACTGCCACATATGCTCTCAATCAAGGGGATATAACAAACCATATGGGTGTGCCCCTTTAAGAATTGAAGTCCTCAGTCAGCGGGGGTTTGCCCTGTAAAAGATAAAAAATAAACAACCAGCAAGTCATGCAACAATCGCATATATGTGCCCCCTTCCGGGTAGTGTCCTCAGCACAGCATTGCTCACTCACTTATAACCCTCCAGTTGGTGTTCCTGCAAAACAAAAGCATATCCCTACTAAGTATTCAAATCCTCTGGAAATTCCTGCAGAGAAAAGACAATCTCCAAACCGAAGTTACTCACAGTTCTGAGTCTTCATATACAGTTTAGTCGTCAGCGCGCACTCTCGCAGTGGTGAAGAGACCGGCTGACTTCCAGCCCAGCGGAAGATGGCTGCCAGGGAAGATGGCGTCTGACGTCTTATGCAGAGGGACCGCTATGTCACGTCCGATGTGCCCGCCCTGCTTCCCTAGGCGACGCGTCCCTGGGCGGTGCATAGTAACATGCACACGCCGGACGTGTATTAACTGTTAGCGGTCCATGCAAAAGGTCAGTAGATGCATTAACTTGGTCAATTAGATAAGTTGTTGGCTTCTGTTTATTATTATGGAGAAACTGATAGGTATCACAGCCAAAACACTTCTTATGCAGCACTTGAGTTGAAATCACAAAACAAAATGCTTCCCGCAGAAAATTATAAAAATGTTTTTATTACATATATATCTTAGATGGTACAAAAATAATCTATAGGTAGGTATATCCACCATGAGGTGGGTTAGATGGTTTGTGATCTGCAGACAGAGGTGCTGTTACACAGAACCTGTTTAGTACTCATATAGGCAATCTACTGGAGATAATATACATATATATATATATATATATATATATATATATATATATATATATATACATAACCTTACATACATATGTATATATGAGTGGTGCAAGTATTATTTCAGGGTGGAATTAGGATATATGGGCAAGAGAACCCTATTTGGGGAGGTGGATAATTTAAATCGGGGCCCTAAACGAATATTAATAAAGCCCTGATACACCCTATCAGTTAATCACTATTCCTAGGCGGCTTCATCCATAAGGGATGGCCCCGCTCTGGAACTTCCTATATGCCCTTCATATTCCTCAATTACCTGTTGAAGGTCTAGCTTATAGACCCACTAGGGTCTTCCCTGTCTACCTGCATCCTCCAACCAAGTCTCACCCCGACAATAACCATGCACCTACAGAAAACACGAGAAGTTGTCTTTCGTACCAACTACTAGATTTAATTCCTTTGAGTGGACTAAGGACCTCCACCTGTATGCCAGAAAGCTTAAGTGGCTAAAATTTAATAAATTACAGGATAAAAAGTTGTGCCATGAATTGGGGATGACAGCTGAGGATTTAAGGATCACCAGGGATCTGGAGGCCCTATTACAGGAAAGTTAAAGGGATAGCACAGTAGCTCCATTTTCCAATTCTAAACTGAGAAATAGAACATTCCCCCCTTTGTCTGATACATCAGTTGTGGATGTGTTTTTGGATCTGGTACTTAGGGATCTAGAAAATCTCTCTGGAATTAAACATAGATCGGACAACATTACTAGGGAAGAAAGACAAGCCCTTTCAGAATTGAGTCAGAATCCCGGAAGGAGGCACACATATGTGATTGTTGCATGACTTGCTGGTTGTTTATTTTTTTATCTTTTACAGGGCAAACCCCCGCTGGCTGAGGACTTCAATTCTTAAAGCGGTACACCCATATGGTTTGTTATATCCCCTTGATTGAGAGCATATGTGGCAGTAGTGGAGAGGAATTATAAATAATCTCTTACTGTCTGATGGGTCACTGGACTCTGGCATATATATTTTTAATAACTCTTGATGTTCTGTTAAACTCCCCTGATGACGTAGTTTAAAAAGGCGACAGAAACGCGTTGGGTGAACTAGTCACCAGTAATGGATGACTAAGGGAGTAATTCTAATTATTTGAGTTACAATAATCATACTGAAATAAAAATGGGAGGTGCTTATGTCTCAGCAATATAGCATTCCCTAGATATATCTTAACAGCTCTCTTCTCTTGTTTTGGTATTTTCTTACATAATACAAGCACAATATTCACATATATGTTGCTTTTAAGAATGGAAATAAAAGGTATATTTTAGGCACCTCTTTCACTGGTACTGGTCAGCTGGTGATTTATATTGTTTTGTTGCAAAGAGGATCTATATGAATTTTGGTCGTGTACAGGACCATACCTGTTGTGTACAATAGGATTAGCTCATACGGGACACCTGCCTTTTGCTCAGGCCCTTTGAGGAAGCCACATTATTATTAAGTCGCCAGGATTACGGGATGAACAACGTCATTCCACAGCTTCATTTCTTACAACACGTGTTGGAAACGATGGCTGTTCAGGGCACTGGAGATGTGGCGTCTACATCTCACGGCCCCATGAGCACTGTGGGGGCTGAATTGAAGGAGGAGGAGGGGGAGGGGCACAGTGGAGCACAGTTTAGGTTTTGTCAAATGGGAGTTTTTTCTAGTAATCTGACAGGAGAGGAGAAGCAGCCAAAGGAGCTAGAGGGTTATGAGGAAGGCGAGACAGAGGACCCAGACACACCGTGGCAGTATGCAGTGGAGATGGAGGCAGGGAGTCCCTCCGAGTCATTTGCACAAATTGCACAATGCATGCTCACTTGCTTGCGTAGTGACAGACGATTTATCACCATTCGGCAGCGGGATGACTTCTGGATCTCCACCTAGTGTAGTGATGCTGCGGGGCATAGGACATTACCTATATATGTTTATGGTAGCACTAGGTACCATACATCTTCAGTGGAAATTTCAAAATTCATCTGTTATTCTTAGAAATTGTGAGGCCCTATTGTCTCCTCATCTGCTGCCAACTCCAGGCTGTGCCATTCAGACACTATATAGGCTCTTCATGCTGCCACAAACTCCAGGCTGTGCCATTCAGCCTCTATATGGTCTCCTTATTGTTCAGCCACCTACAGCCTGTGCCATTCAGCCACTACATGGTCTCCTCATACTGATGCCACCTCCAGGCTCTGTTATTGTGCTGCCATGTGACATGTGACTACCTGTACGCACACGCCGGGACACTAACACTTGGGAGTTAAAATGTAAATTTCAAAATCCTCAATTTAAATTTCAAAATCATAAATTTCTATTTCAGAATCTTAAATTTTAATGGCCTCCTCATGCTTCAGCCTCATGATATTATTTTAAATGCACAAAGTATCAGCATTTATATTAAATAACAGCGAAAAACCATAAGTACATAGTATAAACCTATATCTAAACAGAGTAATACATAATAATAATGTGACTTTTAACTAGAATGTCTCATAGATTGCGACTTCGTCTCGCCGTCATTTGGATCTGTTGAGGTAAATTTGCTGCTACCACTGGGTCAGTTTGCAAAATTGCCCAGTTTTTTTTAATACATGATCTCATTTCATTCCATTTGCAGTTATATGTTGAAATGTACCTAACATTGTTCACTTGGTTCATTTAAGATTTTTGCATACCTTTAAGGAGATCCTCCCTGCGGGCATGATGTGCTCTTTGATAGTTTTTTTTTGAGGCATCGCCTAATATATCCCTGTTGGAGAAATCGTTCTGAGTGTAATTTGCTCTGCTTTTTGAAATCCTCCTCTGAGGAGGATATTCTACGTATTCTCAAGAATTGAAACCCCTATGCTGTTTCGCTACCCGCTTCATCAGGGAGCGGGTAGCGAAACGGCATAGGGGCTGTGTGTGATCTTATTCTGTTAGTATAACGTGGTGATTTCGGATGTACTGTGGCAGCTTGTTTTTTTCTTTTTTCTCCCTCCATTGAGACTAGTGTACCCTTTTTTTTCTAGAGAAGTGGTGTCGCTATATGTGGACCTGTTTACCCTTTCAGGCCTTATACCAATACACTCATATTTCTAGTTTACCTTAAGCTCCCACAACACATCACAGATCACTTTTTCACATTGTCTCTCTTCTCTTATATCGCATTTCTTATGTTTGCTTGTCTTATGTAAGCATATTGTGGCAGTGACTACACTGTTGTAACTTTCTAAGAGAATATCCTATATTAGATCATTGCACATTTTTTCTGGCTATTGCTGGTTCTCATTATTTATGTGTTTTTATTTATTATATATGCTTAATAAAGCTTGTGATTTTATTCATACTTCTATGTTTGGTGCTATTTACTGATAGGAGGTATTGCTAAAGTGTAAATGATGGAAATAAAATCTAACTTTTGTTGACTTATTATAAGAATGTCTAATCTGTAATTTGATGCCTTTTGGAGATTTTTCCATCTTTCCTTGGCTTCTTTATGCACATTAATACAAATCTTTACCTGGGGTGCCCAAACTTTTGATCCCCACTGTATGGTCTCCTGATGCTTCAGCCAACTCCAGGCTGTGTCATTCAGACAATATATGGTTTACTGATGCTGCTTGGCCTGGTTTACTGATGCTTTTTATGGTAGCAATAGCTACCCTAAATCTTCAATTTAAATTTTAAAATTCATCTTTTAATCTTAGGGATTGTGAAGCCCTAGTGTCTACTCATGCTGCTACCAACTCCAGGCTGTACCATTCAGACATTATATGGTGTCCTCATGGTTCAGCCAACTTCAGGCTGTGTCATTTAGCCAAAACATGGTTTACTGATGCTGCTGGGCCTGGGTCTGGGCCTAAAAATTTCTTATGGTAGCACTAGCTACCCTAACTCTTCCATTTAAATTTCAAAATTTGTCTTTTAATCTTAGGGATTGTAAAGCCCTAGCCCCTTAAGGACCGGAGGTTTTTCCGTTTTGCATTTTCGTTTTTTGCTCCTTGCCTTTAAAAAATCATAACTCTTTCAAATTTACACCTAAAAATCCATATGATGGCTTATTTTTTGCGACACCAATTCTACTTTGTAATGACGTCAGTCATTTTGCCCAAAAATCTATGGTGAAGCGGGAAAAAAAATCATTGTGCGACAAAATTGAAAAAAAAAACGCTGTTTTGTAACTTTTGGGGGCTTCCGTTTCTACGTAGTACATTTTTCGGTAAAAATGACACCTGATATGTATTCTGTAGGTCCATACGATTAAAATGATACCCTACTTATATAGGTTTGATTTTGTCGGACTTTTGGAAAAAATCATAACTACATGCAGGAAAATTAATACGTTTAAAATTGTCATCTTCTGACCCCTATAACTTTTTTATTTTTCCGTGTATGGGGCGGTATGAGGGCTCATTTTTTGCGCCGTGATCTGAAGTTTTTAACGGTACCATTTTTGCATTGATTGGACTTATTGATCACTTTTTATTCATTTTTAAATGATATAAAAAGTGACCAAAAATGCACTATTTTGGACTTTGGAATTTTTTTGCGCGCACGCCATTGACCGAGCGGTTTAATTAATGATATATTTTTATAATTCGGACATTTCCGCACGCGGTGATACCACATATGTTTATTTTTATTTTTATTTACACTGTGTTTTTTTTTTTATTGGAAAAGGGGGGTGATTCAAACTTTTAATAGGGGAGGAGTTAAATGATCTTTATTCACTTTTTTTTTTCACTTTTTTTTTGCAGTGTTATAGGTCCCATAGGGACCTATAACACTGCACACACTGATCTTCTATGTTGATCACTGGTTTCTCATAAGAAACCAGTGATCAACGATTCTGCCGCATGACTGCTCATGCCTGGATCTCAGGCACTGAGCAGTCATTCGGCGATCGGACAGCGAGGAGGCAGGAAGGGGCCCTCCCGCTGTCCTGTCAGCTGTTCGGGATGCCGCGATTAGCCGCGGCTATCCCGAACAGCCCGACTGAGCTAGCCGGGAACTTTCACTTTCACTTTTAGCCGCGCGGCTCAGCTTTGAGCGCGCGGCTAAAGGGTTAATAGCGCACGGCGCCGCGATCGGCGCTGCGCGCTATTAGAGGCGGGTCCCGGCTTCACTATGACGCCGGGCCCGCCATGATATGACGCGGGGTTACTGTGTAACCCCGCGTTATATCAGAAGAGCAGGACCAATGACGTACCGGTACGTCATTGGTCCTTAAGGGGCTAGTGTCTACTCATGCTGCTGCCAACTCCAGGTTGTGCCATTAAGATACTATATGGTCTTATCATGCTTCAGCGTACATCCAAGCTGTGTCATTAAGCAACTATATGGTCTCCTCATGCTGCCAACACCTCCACGCTGTGTCATTCAGCCACTATATGGCCTCCTTATGCTGCCAACACCTCCACGCTGTGTAATTCAGCCACTGTATGGTCTCCTGATGCTTCAGCAAACTCCAGGCTGTGTCATTCAGCCAATATATGGTTTACTGAAGCTGCTGGGCCTGGGTCTGGGCATAAAAAAAAAATTATGGTAGCACTAGCTACCCTAAATCTTTCATTTAAATTTCAAAATTAATCTTTTAATTTTAGGGATTGTGAAGCCCTAGTGTCTACTCATGCTGCTGCAAACTCCAGGCTGTGCCATTTAGACACTAAATGGTCTCCTCATGCTTCAGCCAACTCCAGGCATTTTCATTCAGCCAATATATGGTTTACTGATTCTGCTGGGCCTGGGTCTGGGCCTGAAAGGCTTTTATGGTAGCACTACCTACCCTAAATCTTCCATTTAAATTTCAAAATTCATCTTCTAATCTTAGGGATTCTGAAGCCCTAGTGTCTACTCATGCTGCTGCCAACTCCAGGCTGTGACATTCAGACACTATATGGTCTCCTCATGGTTCAACCAACTCCAGGATGTGTCATTCAGCCAATATATGGTTTACTGATTCCGCTGGGCCTGGGGCTGGACCTAAACATTTTTTATGGTAGCACTATCTACCCTAAATCTTCAATGTAAATTTCAAAATTAATCTTCTAATCTTAGGGACTGTGAAGCCCTAGTGTCTACTCATGCTACTGCCAACTCCAGGCTGTGCCTTTCAGCCACTATATGGTCTCATCATGCTTCAGCAAACTCCAGGCTGTGTCATTCAGCCAATATATGGTTTACTGATGCTGCTAACACCTCCATGCTGTGTCATTCAGCCACTATATGTTCTCCTCATGCTGCCAACACCTCCACGCTGTGTCATTCAGCCACTATATGGTCTCCTCATGCTTCATCCACATCCAAGCTGTGTCATTTAGCCACTATATGGTCTCCTCATGCTGCCGACACCTCCACACTGTGTCATTCAGCCTCTATATGGTTGCTTCATACTGATGCCACCTCCAGGCTTTGTCATTGTGCGGCAGTGATTCTAAAAGCGATGCCTGTAATCTGCATGTCATTCTGAATAACATAATTATTTCACTACCCCAGCACACTCCATATGCATGTTAGAACAAAGCAAAGTGTCTACACTGCTATTGAGGCTCTATGTAGTCCAGAGATAGCCGTTTTTAATTTACAGGGTGGGCCATTTATGTGGATACACCTTAATAAAATAGGAATGGTTGGTGATATTAACTTCCTGTTTGTGGCACATTAGTATATGTGAGGGGGAAACTTTTCAAGATGGGTGGTGACCATGGCGGCCATTTTGAAGTTGGTTATTTTGAATCCAACTTTTGTTTTTTCAATAGGAAGAGGGTCATGTGACACATCAAACTTATTGGGAATTTCACAAGAAAAACAATGATGTTGTCACGATGCCGGCTGGCAGGTAGTGGATCCTCTGTGCCAGAGAGGGATTGGCGTGGACCGTGCTAGTGGACCGGTTCTAAGCCACTACTGGTTTTCACCAGAGCCCGCCGCAAAGCGGGATGGTCTTGCTGCGGCGGTAGTGACCAGGTCGTATCCACTAGCAACGGCTCACCTCTCTGGCTGCTGAAGATAGGCGCGGTACAAGGGAGTAGGCAAAAGCAAGGTCGGACGTAGCAGAAGGTCGGGGCAGGCAGCAAGGATCGTAGTCAGGGGCAACGGCAGAAGGTCTGGAAACACAGGCAAGGAACACACAAGGAACGCTTTCACTGGCACTAAGGCAACAAGATCCGGCAAGGGAGTGCAGGGGAAGTGAGGTGATATAGGGAAGTGCACAGGTGAACACACTGATTGGAACCACTGCGCCAATCAGCGGCGCAGTGGCCCTTTAAATCGCAGAGACCCGGCGCGCGCGCGCCCTAGGGAGCGGGGCCGCGCGCGCCGGGACAGAACAGACGGAGAGCGAGTCAGGTAGGGGAGCCGGGGTGCGCATCGCGAGCGGGCGCAACCCGCATCGCGAATCGCATCCCGGCTGGCAGCGGAATCGCAGCGCCCCGGGTCAGAGGACGTGACCGGAGCGCTGCCGCGGGGAGAGTGAAGCGAGCGCTCCGGGGAGGAGCGGGGACCCGGAGCGCTCGACGTAACAGTACCCCCCCCCCTTGGGTCTCCCCCTCTTCTTAGAGCCTGAGAACCTGAGGAGCAGACTTTTGTCTAGGATGTTGTCCTCAGGTTCCCAGGATCTCTCTTCAGGACCACAACCCTCCCAGTCCACTAAAAAAAATTTTTTCCCTCTGACCTTTTTGGCAGCTAAAATTTCTTTGACCGAGAAGATGTCCGAGGAGCCGGAAACAGGAGTGGGAGGAACAGATTTGGGAGAAAAACGGTTGAGGATGAGTGGTTTGAGAAGAGAGACGTGAAAGGCATTAGGGATACGAAGAGAGGGAGGAAGAAGAAGTTTATAAGAGACAGGATTAATTTGACACAAAATTTTGAAAGGACCAAGATAGCGTGGTCCCAACTTGTAGCTAGGGACACGGAAGCGGACATATTTAGCGGAGAGCCATACCTTGTCTCCAGGGGAAAAAACGGGGGGAGCTCTTCTTTTCTTATCCGCGAACTTCTTCATGCGTGATGAAGCCTGTAAGAGAGAATTTTGGGTCTCTCTCCATATGATGGAAAGGTCACGAGAAATTTCATCCACAGCGGGCAGACCAGAGGGCAAGGGAGTAGGGAGGGGGGGAAGAGGGTGACGGCCGTACACCACGAAAAATGGGGATTTGGAGGAAGACTCAGAGACCCTGAAGTTATACGAGAATTCGGCCCATGGGAGGAGATCTGCCCAGTCATCCTGGCGGGAGGAAACAAAATGTCGCAAATAATCACCCAAGATCTGGTTAATCCTTTCTACTTGTCCATTGGACTGGGGATGATATGCAGAAGAAAAATTTAATTTAATCTTGAGTTGTTTACAGAGAGCCCTCCAGAATTTAGACACGAATTGGACGCCTCTATCCGAGACAATCTGCGTAGGCAACCCGTGAAGACGAAAAATGTGTACAAAAAATTGTTTAGCCAACTGAGGCGCAGAAGGAAGACCAGGAAGAGGGATGAAATGTGCCATTTTGGAGAATCGATCAACGACCACCCAAATAACAGTGTTGCCACGGGAAGGGGGTAAATCAGTAATAAAATCCATACCAATCAGAGACCAAGGCTGTTCGGGGACAGGCAGAGGATGAAGAAAACCAGCGGGCTTCTGGCGAGGAGTCTTATCCCGGGCACAGATAGTGCAGGCTCGCACAAAGTCCACAACATCCGTCTCCAGAGTCGGCCACCAATAGAAGCGGGAGATGAGTTGCACAGATTTCTTGATACCCGCATGACCTGCGAGATGGGAGGAGTGACCCCATTTGAGGATTCCGAGGCGTTGGCGAGGAGAAACAAAGGTCTTTCCTGGAGGAGTCTGCCTGATGGAGGCAGGAGAAGTGGAGATCAGGCAGTCAGGTGGAATGATGTGTTGCGGAGAGAGTTCAACTTCTGAGGCATCCGAGGAACGAGAGAGAGCATCGGCCCTAATGTTCTTATCGGCAGGACGAAAGTGAATCTCAAAATTAAATCGGGCAAAGAACAGAGACCACCGGGCCTGGCGAGGATTCAGCCGTTGGGCAGACTGGAGGTAGGAGAGGTTCTTGTGGTCGGTGTAGATAATAACAGGAGAACTTGATCCCTCCAGCAGATGCCTCCATTCCTCAAGTGCTAATTTAATGGCTAGAAGCTCTCGATCCACGATGGAGTAGTTCCTCTCCGCTGGAGAGAAGGTCCTAGAGAAAAAACCACAAGTGACAGCATGCCCGGAAGAATTTTTTTGTAGAAGAACAGCTCCAGCTCCCACTGAGGAGGCATCAACCTCCAATAGGAAGGGTTTGGAAGGGTCAGGTCTGGAGAGGACGGGAGCCGAAGAAAAGGCAGACTTGAGTCGTTTAAAGGCGTCTTCTGCTTGAGGAGGCCAGGACTTGGGATCAGCATTTTTTTTGGTTAAAGCCACGATAGGAGCCACAATGGTAGAAAAATGTGGAATAAATTGCCTGTAATAATTGGCGAACCCCAAAAAGCGTTGGATAGCACGGAGTCCGGAGGGGCGTGGCCAATCTAAGACGGCAGAGAGTTTGTCTGGATCCATCTGTAGTCCCTGGCCAGAGACCAAATATCCTAGAAAAGGAAGAGATTGGCATTCAAACAGACATTTCTCAATTTTGGCATAGAGTTGGTTGTCACGAAGTCTCTGAAGAACCATACGGACATGCTGGCGGTGTTCTTCTAGATTGGCAGAAAAAATTAGGATATCGTCCAGATATACAACAACACAGGAGTATAACAGATCACGAAAAATTTCATTGACAAAGTCTTGGAAGACGGCAGGGGCGTTGCACAGTCCAAAGGGCATGACCAGATACTCAAAGTGTCCATCTCTGGTGTTAAATGCCGTTTTCCACTCGTCCCCCTCTCTGATGCGGATGAGGTTATAGGCGCCTCTTAAGTCCAATTTAGTGAAGATGTGGGCACCTTGGAGGCGATCAAAGAGTTCAGAGATGAGGGGTAAGGGGTAGCGGTTCTTAACCGTGATTTTATTAAGACCGCGGTAGTCAATGCAAGGACGTAGGGAGCCATCTTTTTTGGACACAAAGAAAAATCCGGCTCCGGCAGGAGAGGAGGATTTACGGATAAAGCCCTTCTTTAGATTCTCCTGGACGTATTCGGACATGGCAAGAGTCTCTGGGGCAGAGAGAGGATAAATTCTGCCCCGGGGTGGAGTAGTGCCCGGGAGGAGGTCGATAGGGCAATCATAAGGCCTGTGAGGAGGTAGAGTCTCAGCTTGTTTTTTGCAGAAGACATCCGCAAAGTCCATATAGGCCTTAGGGAGACCGGTTACTGGAGGAACCACAGAGTTACGGCAAGGGTTACTGGGAACCGGTTTTAGACAGTTCTTGGAACAAGAGGACCCCCAACTCTTGATCTCCCCAGTGGACCAATCCAGGGTAGGGGAATGAAGTTGAAGCCAGGGAAGTCCAAGGAGAATTTCCGAGGTGCAATTGGGGAGGACCAAAAGTTCAATCCTCTCATGATGAGATCCGATGCTCATAAGAAGGGGCTCCGTGCGGAAACGTATGGTACAGTCCAATCTTTCATTATTTATACAATTGATGTAGAGGGGTCTGGCGAGACTGGTCACCGGGATGTTGAACCTGTTGACGAGAGAGGCCAAAATAAAATTTCCTGCAGATCCAGAGTCCAAGAAGGCCACTGTAGAGAAGGAGAAGGCAGAGGCAGACATCCGCACAGGCACAGTAAGACGTGGAGAAGCAGAGTAGACATCAAGGACTGTCTCACCTTTGTGCGGAGTCAGCGTACGTCTTTCCAGGCGGGGAGGACGGATAGGACAATCTCTCAGGAAGTGTTCGGTACTAGCACAGTACAGGCAGAGGTTCTCCATACGGCGTCGTGTCCTCTCTTGAGGTGTCAGGCGAGACCGGTCGACCTGCATAGCCTCCACGGCGGGAGGCACAGGAACAGATTGCAGGGGACCAGAGGAGAGAGGAGCCGAGGAGAAGAAACGCCTCGTGCGAACAGAGTCCATATCTTGGCGGAGTTCCTGACGCCTTTCGGAAAAACGCATGTCAATGCGAGTGGCTAGGTGAATAAGTTCATGTAGATTAGCAGGAATTTCTCGTGCGGCCAG